>NW_025852321.1:0-3037 GCF_002878395.1 Capsicum annuum | reverse complement strand
CTTAAAAAGGACTATTCCACAACAAAATAAGTACGTAAACCACATATAAGTTAGCTAGTGAAGAGGCAAATCAACCAATCATGGTTAGAAAGAAATACAAACATCCAAATGTGAGATGATAAAACTTAAAGAACAATTAAAATTGCCAAAAGAGAAAACTGCAGCTTCACATTTATATAGGTCTAACATATATGTGATCCAGTTAGCACGCAATTCCACAGTTCAAAAGAGAAACACATTCCAAGATAAAAAGAACTTGATTATTCTCTAGTCTAACAATTAGATATCCTATAATGCTGAAGCGACAACACTTCCAAAATTACATAATACTATTTTTGAGTTTCATTTGTCATAGCCCATACATACCAGCATATTTACATATTTAACATGTTTAACAGAATAAACCTTACGCAAACCTTTCTTCGATCAAATCAAAATCAGATCTGTTTAGTGATTATTAGTGAACTCATTACACGATGGGAAATTGAAGATGACTTAAAATTAATAGATGTAGGATCGTTGTGAACAGCAGACAACAAATATTCTACTGCACAAATGTAAAAAACAAACAGTAAAATAAACAGCTGAAACTGTTGGCAAACTTGACAAAGGCCTAATAGCTCATGTTGATGTTGTTCCATGCATTGATACTTTACAATGATCTACATTCTACGATATGAGATATTTGGTAGAGATTAAGGTTATAAGGTTATAAGGTTGTTTACTTATATAAGGTTATAAGGTTAAACGGGTGTCACACCCCATTTTTAACCAAAAAGATTTGATTTTAAGTTTGAAAGGGTTTTCATTATTAAGTGACAAAATAGAGATTTGTTTCGAAAAAGAATCTTTATATTCAAAACTCAGAGTCGCCACTTGGCATAATTTGGTGTGCCAAATAACCTTTGGAAATCCTTTTCAAAACGGTTTTAACTCTTTAAGACTGGCTTGTGAACAGAGATTCCTGCTAAGGAATTTTGTTGACCAAGGGAAAGGTGTTAGGCACCCCTCGATCCCGTGGTTCGACCACGGTCGCTCGGTGAAATGTATCGGCTAATTGGACACTATAAAATGTACAAACCACATAAACACACAAAACAAACAAAACAAAACAAATCTAACAAAATTCAAAACCAAAATAATGTCCAGTCCAAATTATATAGTCCAAAAGATAGAAAAATGCAAAAATGTAAATCCTATTCTAAACTAATTTTAGACTGATGCTCTACCCGACGCCTCGGGCCTCCGTCACGAACGTCCTCCGGGTACAAAAATATTTCGGTGCATTCCCCGGCGATTAAACACAAATACCTCGGGGCTTTCCCCGGCCAAATGATACATTTGATCCAAAAAACAATAAAACCAAGTCATTCAACACATGTTTCAAGCATTCAATATTCCACAATTCCTAATAATTCGCCTACCCCTTATCGTTTGCCTAACTATTTTGACTTAAAGCATGATACTACCACATTAAACATCAACAATGAATGAAAATATGACAATATTCACTTTTTATCAATTTTTGCAATTCCTGCCCTAAAACAATCCATTATAATTCTCAAACGAGGTACCGTTTCATCACATAATCCAAGTAAATGAACGACGCATCAACACAAGCAACTATCCATCACCAACGGAGAAATCAACATCAAACATTCAATTCAATGCATCAAATATGACAAAACAATGAAATAAAAGAGAGTGAATAGAATTGTACCTCGATTTTTATTTCAATCCGTCAAAATTTTGATTGGAGCTTCGATGGGAATACCTCGAACGACAAAGCCTCGACTCCAAACTCGCGAATTGAATAAAACCCAACACTAAACTAATCTCCGAGCAACCCGAACGAGCGTTTCGATATGGTGGCCGTTTTCCGTCTTTCTCCTCTCTCTCGCATTCACAAATCACTTCTCCCTCAATTCACTGTTTTGCCTTCGATCTCTATCTTTATCTCCCTATCACTCAGTTTCCTCTCTCAATCGCTCCATTTTATTTTATTTTTTGCTTTTCTTCTGATTTTTCAATCTAGGTGTGTACCATGTTCAATGGTGAGTGTGCGTGGCCTGAGGTGTGTCTGCTCTACAGTTCTTGTTCTTCTTCAATGTCCATTAGTGGAGGTCTGTGAATTCAGAGATTTTGTGCTTGGTGTGTGTGGAATCTTTAATGGGTTCCTTTCTGTTATTTTATTTTTTTTCCTCCCCCTGTTATTTGAATGATAATGATATATGGTGAGTATATGCTAGTGTGATTTTTGAGTAAAAAGGTGCCAAGATTCTATTAATAAATTCAATAACTAGAATTGTTTTGCCATAAGAGAAAAGATAAATTTTTGACAGAATTACCTATCTTAAAATACATTTTAATTACTAGAAAGAGATCACTTCTATTTGGACTCCGTTGGTGGCAACTTGTAACGACACATGGGACAATTTGGATTTTTAAGAAGACGAGTCTCGATACAGCCATAATGGAAACTGTGGCTGCAAGGCAAGCTGTATGGTTCTGATCCAAGTGAGTAACTCTCCTTGCATATCACACACTCGTCTGTCCATTCATTTTTTGGAAGATGAACTCTTTGCAAAGACTGCATTATTGATCTTACGGCAGGCAACGACATGAATTCTCTCCTAGCTTGCTCAGTTAAAGTCTGTACTAATTCCCTTTCATAATTCTCATCAAAATGCATGCACCAATAATTTATTGTGTTTGTCACAGCATCTTTTATATCCCCTTCACGGGCTTCAATCCATTGTAATATTTCATACAAAGATGGGTCGTTAGATTGTCCCAATCCCTTGATTGCTTTATAAGTAACTCTCCAAACTATTTCTCCAATCTCATCATATTGGTTTTTAACAATTCTGGATTTGGTAAGTTCAAATTCTTGACGAGATACATAAAGTTTTTCAACAATTATCAGGCTCACATAAGCTGTATCATCATCTTGCAAAGGAGGTGCAAGGTTCTGTGTGGTACGAGCATACTCCAAAATTTGTTTGATTAAATCATGTTTGCTCTCCAATATTTTCTC
>NW_025852320.1:654-1591 GCF_002878395.1 Capsicum annuum | reverse complement strand
AAAAAAAAAAAGAAGAACAAAGTAACAAAATCAAATATTAACGATGTTTTTAGACTGAGAAATAATGGATTTTTGATTGATTGAGAAATGGGATTTCTAGAAAATCACACTATTGTATCTTCCGTCTCTAGATGTATTTGTCTTGTTTATTAGACTATTCGAATGATTAATTTCTTGTAGATTAAAATATGTATTTATCCTCAATCTGTTAAATTGAATTGCAGACAGCTCTGCTTCTTTAATCTTGTGTGTCAAATGTCATCCAAGTTTTTATGAAGATAATCAGGTTACAAAGTTATATATATATATAAACATATCTAAGTATAAAGCTTGTGCCATATGAATTAAAGCAATAATTTTGTTAGTGTGATCAAAAATTACCCTGGCATAAAAAGTGCTGCACCTTTCAATCATGCATTGTGAATACAAGTATCATGAAGCTAAATATGACTAGTTTTTCCATCGGAAAAGAGAAAGTGTAGGAAGGTGCCACGATTCTATTAATAAATTCAATAACTAGAATTGTTTGGCCATAAGAGAAAAGATAAATTTTTGATAGAATTAACCTATCTTAAAATACATTTTAATTACTAGAAAGAGATCACTTCTATTTGGACTCAGTTGGTGGCAACTTGTAATGACACATGGGACAATTTGGGTTTTTAAAAAGCCAAGTCTCGATACAGCCATAATGGGAACTGTGGCTGCAAGGCAAGCTGTACGGTTCTGATCCAGATGAGTATCTCTCCTTGCTAATCACACACTCGTCTGTCCATTCATTTTCTGGAAGCTTAACTCTTTGCAATGACTGCATTATTGATCATACTGCAAGCAGCGACATGAATTCTCTCCTAGCTTGCTCAGTTAAAGTCTGTACTAGTTCCCTTTCATATTTCTCATCAAAATGCATGCACCAACAATTTATTGTGTTCCTCAC
>NW_025852320.1:0-554 GCF_002878395.1 Capsicum annuum | reverse complement strand
CAATCTCATCATATTGGTTTTTAACAATTTTGGATTTGGTAAGTTCAAATTCTTGAGGAGATACATAAAGTTTCTCAATAATTATCAGGCTCACATAAGCTGTATCATCATCTTGCAAAGGAGGTGCAAGGTTCTGTGTTGTACGAGCATACTCCAAAATTTGTTTGATTAAATTATGTTTGCTCTCCAAGATTTTCTCAAGACCATCCCACTTAATTCTTTCTAGTGGAAAATGAAATATAGTTTCCGAAGGCAGCACTGTATCAATAATATCCCATGATAATGAGTTGTACTTCCCATACCACTTAGTATCAAAGGGGTACTCTTCGATAATGTTGTCAACACAAGTGTAAGAAAACTTGACAAGTAGATCAATCTCCAAGTTAAAATTGATGCCTGAAATATTGACTGTACAAGGAAGAGTGCTTCTAGCATTATGAAATTGGGGGAACACATGAATTTAACTGGCAGATGTGGATGACTCCATTATTTAATGAAACTAATCGAAGCCTAAAAATTGAAGTTTGCAACTAGACTCATAAGTATATATAGAG
>NW_025852319.1:959-1853 GCF_002878395.1 Capsicum annuum | reverse complement strand
AATTGGTTTCGTCATACTCCCTCCGTTTCGAAAAGAATTACCTACTTCGATTTGGCACAAAGTTTAAGAAAATAAAGAAATTTTTTGAATCCTGTAGCCTTAAATTAAAGTAGTGTCAAATGTATCAAAATGTCCTTTAATCTTGTGGTCATAAACATGCCATTTGGAAAGTTTAAATTAAAGTATTGCCAAAAAATAGAGGGGTCATTCCTTTTTAAACGAACTAAAAAGGAAAGTAAGTCATTTCTTTTTAAACGGAGGGAGTACTTGTTAATAAATAAATAGGTTTCCTATTTTTTCTTGAAAATTTGGTGGCGACTGTGTTGACACCCAATTTTGACATCCCGATATCACTTTTAGGCTGTTATTATATCAAAATTATTTAATTTTGATTATCAATATTTTTAAATATTATTCTTACATTGAGTACATACTAACGTGTCGCATTTATAATTAAAGGAAATGCATAAATTATTTCTTAGCTTTTAGTATCATTGTCATAATTTTTAAACTCAAATTCAGCATTTTATGTAATTTTTATTAATATTTATTAAATTATTTGACACGTAGTTATGCACCTCCACATTTTTGCAAACACAATATCTAGTTTTCCATTATTTAGCATTATTTATTTTGTTAAATTATTTATTATTAATTATTATTATTTATTATTTAATTATTATTATTTATTATATATTATTTAATATTGTTATGTATTATTTAATTATTATTATTATATACTATTATGCCTATTTTAATTTAAATAACAGCCTAATTTAATTCATTTTGCCTAAATTTATTCACCTTTTAACTTAATTTTGTCCAATTTCTTACAATTCTAGCCATATGAAACTCAATTCCAAATTTTCAATTTTTAGATCTTAGTTGTTGATC
>NW_025852319.1:530-859 GCF_002878395.1 Capsicum annuum | reverse complement strand
TTAATATTGTTATGTATTATTTAATTATTATTATTATATACTATTATGCCTATTTTAATTTAAATAACAGCCTAATTTAATTCATTTTGCCTAAATTTATTCACCTTTTAACTTAATTTTGTCCAATTTCTTACAATTCTAGCCATTTGACACTCAATTCCAAATTTTCAATTTTTAGATCTTAGTTGTTGATCCTAAACGAATCCAACGATTTAGATCTGATTCACCTTTCTTTCCTTTTTAATCCAAAAACCTAACCCTAATTCCAAAACCAAACAACAGCCGACCCTTCTCTCTCTCACCTCTCCTTCTCTCTCTATCTAACCTCT
>NW_025852319.1:0-430 GCF_002878395.1 Capsicum annuum | reverse complement strand
CCTCCATCACCATCTCTCCCTCCATTGTCCCCTTTCCGGCGATGAACTAGCACGCCAACGCCGCTCCAACATTGCCACGAGACCCGCCTGCTCTCCAACCTCCTCCGAGAACCAACCGTCGCCGCCCAGGTCATCTCCGTCGTCCACCCGCCACCAACCTTCTCCGTGCCGTTGATCCGTTTCTCAAAAAAGAGATGGGTTTTCAAAAACCCATCCACAGGTTTGCTTAAATATTTAAATGTTTGTGTTTAATTTTAATCTCTTTTCCCCTTCTTTAACAGATTTCGGACTCTGAATTAGCAACGTATGAATGATTTATTTCATCCGATTCTTTGCCATTTTGTGTGCTTAGTTGACAAATTTCTCGGCTCGTGATTATAACAGAGAACATTTGACTGAGTATTATATTTTTATGGTTGGATTGATCTTG
>NW_025852318.1:535-1233 GCF_002878395.1 Capsicum annuum | reverse complement strand
GGCAAATGAACATTAGGGAACATACACAGGTCTTTGAAAGAGACCTGTGTATGTTCCCTAATGTTCATTTGCCGATAGGGTTCAAGACCTCTAAATTCGACAAATATAGTGGTCATGGGGACCCAGTGTCCCACTTAAAAAGGTATTGCAATCAACTCAAAGGAGCAGGAGGGAAAGAGGAGCTGCTTATGGCCTATTTCGGAGAAAGTCTGACGGGAATAGCCTCCGAATGGTTTATCGATCAAGCCATCTCCCATTGGCACGTTTGGGATGATATGGCTCAAGATTTTCTGCAACAATTTCAGTACAATCTCGATATTATCCCTGACCGCACTTCTCTCGCTAATATGAAGAAAAAACCATCTGAAATTTTTCGAGAGTTTGCCATAAAATGGAGAGAACAGGCATCTAGAGTCAAGCCGCCACTGAAGGACCAGGAATTGATTGACGTTTTTCTCCAAACTCAAGAGTCCGATTACTTTCATCATTTACTAGCCGCGGTTGGTAAACCTTTCGCCGAAGTAATAAAAATTGGGGAAATGGTGGAGAATGGCATCAAATCAGGAAAAATCATGAGCCAAACCACCCTCAGGGCCACTACACAAGCCATTCAGAGCAGATCGGGTAGTTTCGGAAATCGAAAGAAGAAGGAGGAAGGATCCATGATTGCATCAGGACCGGGCAATGCCCAAAGGGGA
>NW_025852318.1:0-435 GCF_002878395.1 Capsicum annuum | reverse complement strand
GGCAAATGAACATTAGGGAACATACACAGGTCTTTGAAAGAGACCTGTGTATGTTCCCTAATGTTCATTTGCCGATAGGGTTCAAGACCTCTAAATTCGACAAATATAGTGGTCATGGGGACCCAGTGTCCCACTTAAAAAGGTATTGCAATCAACTCAAAGGAGCAGGAGGGAAAGAGGAGCTGCTTATGGCCTATTTCGGAGAAAGTCTGACGGGAATAGCCTCCGAATGGTTTATCGATCAAGCCATCTCCCATTGGCACGTTTGGGATGATATGGCTCAAGATTTTCTGCAACAATTTCAGTACAATCTCGATATTATCCCTGACCGCACTTCTCTCGCTAATATGAAGAAAAAACCATCTGAAATTTTTCGAGAGTTTGCCATAAAATGGAGAGAACAGGCATCTAGAGTCAAGCCGCCACTGAAGGACC
>NW_025852317.1:890-1318 GCF_002878395.1 Capsicum annuum | reverse complement strand
TGACTCTGAAGTTGAACGTGCTCTTAGACGAGGAGAAGACCCCGGGTAAGCACTATTTTGTTTTCCACTTTGTTTCTGGAGTTGAAAGTGCTAGATCTTACATTTGAAGATTTGTTGAGACCATGTATATTCTCTTCCTGTTACATAAAGGTTATAGTTTTATTTTTCGAGAGAAACCTGCTAATCTAAACGGCCATCGTTTAAAGCCTAATCTATACATAAAACTTAACGGTCACCGATAAATAAACAACCTTATATTAGTAAACAACCTTATAACCATAACGGCCACCGTTTAACCTTATAACCTTATATTATTAAATAACCTTATAACCTTAACGACCACCGTTTAACCTTATAACCAGCGTTAAGTAAACAACCTTATATTAGTAAACAACCTTATAACCTTAACGACCACCATTTAACCTTAT
>NW_025852317.1:0-790 GCF_002878395.1 Capsicum annuum | reverse complement strand
CTTATAACCTTATATTAGTAAACAACCTTATAACTGTAACGGCCATCGTTTAACCTAATAACCTTATAACGTTATAACCTTAACGACCACCGTTTAACCTATAACCTTATATTAGTAAACAGCCGTATAACCTTAACAACCACCGTTTAACCTTATAACCTTAGAGACCACCGTTAAGTAAACAACCTTATAACCTTAACAGCCACCGCTTAACCTTATAACCTTATATTAGTAAACAACCTTATAACCTTAACGACCACCGTTTGACCTTACAACCAGCATTAAGTAAACAACCTATATTAGTAAACAACCTCATATCCTTAATAGACACCGTTTAACCTTATAACCTTATATTAGTAAACAACCTTATAACCTTATCGGCCACCGTTTAACCTTATAACCTTATAACCTTAACGACCACCGTTTAACCTTATAACCACCGTTAAGTAAACAACCTTATATTAGTAAACAACCTTATAACCTTATAACCTTAACGACCACCGTTTAACCCTATCACCTTATATTAGTAAACAACTTTATAACCTTATAACCTTAATCTCTGCCAAGTATCTCATATCGTAGAATGTAGATCATTATAAAACACAATAATTAACAAGTTAAAATACTTTTTCAAAAATAGATAAAAGTTCTATTCAACTCTAAAAATTTTATCGGTGCAACATAAATTATGACAAAATAAAAAATTATCTTAATTAATTGCAACTAAATAATTAAAGTAAATCAATTTTATTGTTTTAATTGACTTTTATATAAAAAAAATAATCTTTTT
>NW_025852316.1:643-2444 GCF_002878395.1 Capsicum annuum | reverse complement strand
ATAAGATAACATTTCTTGTCTAGAGGCTTTGTAGACTACGTAAAGTATAGTATGGTCATGTATCGTATCGTAGACATTGTGGCTCCAACGGCCTAGTCATATAGTATCTTTTGGCTTGCTAGTCCTATTTATCTTTTGAGGGCATGTTTAGTATGAAAGTAACTTATAATGTTCATAGGTAATGTATCGCTACAGGTTGGTTCTCCCGAGCCTCACCGGCAACGGGTGCCAGTCCGCCTTAATAGGAATTGGGGCGTGACACTTTCCTTCCTCCTGCAGCCCTCAACTAGTTGCAAAAATGTCTTAAGTGTGCCACGGGATCACTGTGTCCTGCATACTTCTCGAACTTAGGCATCTTAAAACCGAGGGAAAGGTTGATATCTGGGAACATGCAAAGATCTTTATAGGAAACACTCCTATAATCTCCGATTCCTTGCAAATTCCTCATAGCCTGTTCTAAACTTTTCAATTTCTGGGCTATGATATCCAGTTCCTCTGTTGTGACAGGTTTCTTCGTAGCAAATGGAAATGCATGCGGCTGAGTGTATCCATACGGTTCATTCATTTGCAAAGTAGGCTCCGGGGCATAATACTGACTATCTGGAACCTTCAGTACTGGCTTATTGGCAGACCTGGGAAGCCTCATTGTGGGCTGCACAACATATATGGGAGTTTTATGTAGTGGCAGAGCCACGAATACCGGTGTGATCGGTGGCGCTGGCTGAGTAGCTGGTCTTGATTGGGGAGCTGCCAAGGGCACACCAGAACTGCCTGGATAATAATGTCGTGGAGTGAATCCTGGCGCGTGCTCAGGTGACTCAGTAGGAGCAGAGAATTGTGCCTGAGAGAGCGGTGGGCAGTTAGAGATATTCCCAAGACCTTCAGGGAGCGGAGGAGGAGGCATTCCGCTGGCCCATGCCCGGTGTAAATCTATCAATTGTTGCCTGAGCCTTACTACCTCATCATTTTGTTCAGAACTTTCTTCCCTGTGATCCTGATCCGGGTCAATGAGCGAATTTTCAATCTCCCTGCTAGCCATGACGAGCTTTGCTTTGGATCTAGTGAAGTATGGGTGACTAGCCAGAGTGCTGCAAACCTACCACTGTTATCTGAAAGAACATGCTCATCAAAGACGACATCCGTTAGGATTAGGGCACACAACAAACATGGGAATCACATTGGTAAAATTTTTCTAAATTCATGTTCATTTCTACCAGCTTTTGAGGGAAGCGAGGTCATTTTAACATCATCCCGATTTTTGTCTACACTTTTTTTTATCTACACTTATTATTATTATTATGTTATTATTTTTTTTTTCGAATCCATCTCTGTTCTTTTCTTTTCTCTCGTTATCTACCTTTATTTTATCATTCTTTATGGCTTTTGTTTTCTTTGAAAGAGGAAAAATAATGAAAAACAACGAAACAAAATGATTAGATCAAACCCAAAAGTAGGTTGCCTACGTACCATGTTGTACATGAATCAGATCTTGCGTAGTTCGGGCAGCATGTGCATAAACATCGCCCACTTTTTTTTTTGCGAAAACAAAAATAAACAAACAAAAGAAAGACGATAACATCATAACATTTTGAAGAAAGGAAACAACAAAAACGTACAAAAAGTTTGGGACCACTTTAAAACTAAACAACAAATACGAAACAACATCCTAGACCCCTAAGATGACATAGGTGAAATTACTAATAAAGACCCTAATACTAAAAACAACTTGACTTCGACTTAAAGCAGACACTACCCTACCATGACAGACTCATAAAAGACTCAAACTGAATAAAGATAAGAA
>NW_025852316.1:0-543 GCF_002878395.1 Capsicum annuum | reverse complement strand
TTTATCATTCTTTATGGCTTTTGTTTTCTTTGAAAGAGGAAAAATAATGAAAAACAACGAAACAAAATGATTAGATCAAACCCAAAAGTAGGTTGCCTACGTACCATGTTGTACATGAATCAGATCTTGCGTAGTTCGGGCAGCATGTGCATAAACATCGCCCACTTTTTTTTTTGCGAAAACAAAAAAAACAAACAAAAGAAAGACGATAACATCATAACATTTTGAAGAAAGGAAACAACAAAAATGTACAAAAAGTTTGGGACCACTTTAAAACTAAACAACAAATACGAAACAACATCCTAGACCCCTAAGACGACATAGGTGAAATTACTAATAAAGACCCTAATACTAAAAACAACTTGACTTCGACTTAAAGCAGACACTACCCTACCATGACAGACTCATAAAAGACTCAAACTGAATAAAGATAAGAAATGCTCTTTCAGACTGGTGCTCTGCTCGATGACCCTGGATGAGATGGACCTGCCTGTGAAGTCCTCTTTCTCCCATTTAAACTTTGTAGCATATCCTGTAAAGACA
>NW_025852315.1:0-6861 GCF_002878395.1 Capsicum annuum | reverse complement strand
TTCTCAATAGTCGTAGGTTTCATTTTTGGTTGATCTTATTTCAAAAATTCAAAAAGATTTTCTTCACTCTTTATTTAGAGTAAGTGTTTCATATACATCTTTAAAAGAAAACTACAAAAAGATTTTTCTTTAATAGGTTCAAGTTTCATTTTCATATGAAATTCAAAATTGAAAATCCAAAAAGCTTTTTCTTTGGTAATCATAGGTGTCATTTTGTACAGGAATTTTAAACGTGAAAATGCAAAAAGAGGCTATTCTTTTGACAATTTGTTATTTTCTTCTTTTTTCAAAGTTTCAAGAAAAGAAAAAAAGAAAGGAAAAAGTTTAATTGGTCATTTTGACAAAACTTCACGAACTACGCACACCTGATTCTTCTTTTTCGGGGGTGAGATACGTAGGTGCCCTTCTTGGGTTCGGTGATCTTTTCTAAAAAAAAAGGGTTTTGAAGAAAAAATATTGAACTCTAACATATTTGTTACCTCTTGTTCAGTTAGTTTAAGGTGGTTGGTTTATGGCTTCCTGGCTGGTCTAACAAGGATATAGAGAGTGGCATCATGGATGAAACAAAGAGTCAGGAAATTGAGAGTTTAAAGGAAGAGAATTTGAGACTGAGACAACAAATGATGGAAATTTACCGAGCTTAGGCCAGTGGGCTGCCTCCACCTCCGTTCCCCACTTTTGTCCCTGCAAATACCTTGAGTCTTCCACCAAAATCGCAAAGTCAGTTTTCTACTGTTGTTGATGCGCTGCAACATGACTCAGAATTCATTCCAAGCCAAAAGCATCTCAATACTTCCACCACTTTTCCTCTAGCTCCTCAGCATAAGCCTGCTACATTCACAACACCACATGTCATCTGCGATCTTGTTGCTCAATCCTTTACTGGGACTTCCACACTGGCTCGCCCAACGGTTGTGCATCCCCATGCTGCTAGTGAACTTATATTCAATACTTTTAGTGATCATTGTTATACTCCTGAGCCTGATTTTAAGTTAACTGAACCACCAAAATTTCTTAACAAGAAGTCCAGTGTGCCATAAGAGTCGAAGAAAATAGTTGGAAAAATGAAGAGTGTAGAACATGCTATGAAAAATTCTCTAGGACCTATGGTTAAAGAAGATGTTTCATACAAAGACTGGGGCATGCCTTCAAGTGCTAACCTTCCTCCAATCTTTGAGATGTCAAAATTTGAGGAGCAAGATGGGCATGAGAAATCCGTGAAACATTTGGGACAATATTGCAATCAATTGAGGGAACTTGGAGAAAAAAAGAATGAGAAAGATGACACTGCTATTGTAGTTGGAGAATGGGCACATCCAAGAAGACGACGTCGTCGTTGCCATCAGTCTCAAGCCCAAGTTCATACCCAAGCTCTCCATAATCACTCTCAAAATCCAATATACTCTGTTTCCCGACCTCCATATCTAGTATATTGCGCACAACCATATGTTCAACTCCTTCTTTACCCACAATGGCGGGCACCAAATCTTCAAAGTCATCCTCCAATTCCACAAACATACCAAAGCCCTTCTAGGCTCGATGTTCGATCCAAGTTAAATAATGAAATAAGGTAGAAATTGAGGGATAGTTTCACACTAATTGGAGAGTCGTATGTCAGTTTATTTCAGAGATTGGCACAGCGAGGTATGATCACCCCTCTCCTTGGGTATACTCTTTACTCGAATTCAAGAAGTTTTGATCCTAATGTAGGATGTGCATATCATTCTGATGTTCAGGGTCACAGTATTAAAGATTGTTGTGCTTTGAAAAGAGAAATTGAAAAGATGATTCAAGACAAATTGCTTATGGTGCCGAACATTGACGATGAGGAAAACTCTAGTCATGCTGATATACAAACCAGTGGCTAAGATGACAGGCCGAACAATTGAGAAGTCACCTCTCTACCTACTAGGAAGAGGTTTGGTAGTTTGTTTTGTTTTATTTGATGTTATCCGAATTATTCCAGGGTTGTAGTTCAGGATCTAGCTTGTTTTGTCCATTTGTCGTTATGTTCAAATCCTTCTATATTTTATTTTAATTAAATGAAGTGTCCCTTTTTCCTTTGTGTTTTAAATGTGTTGTTTGTTTGTTTTCTTTACATAGTACATTTTAGGTCAATTCTAGTGATATGACATGCTAGCGGAATTTTCAGCCTAATCTTAAAATTTAATTTAAGCATGAACATTGAATCAGAGGGTTAAAGTTAGAAAAAAAGAGCATCTGAGAAAATAGGTAGTGTGCTGAGACATTTGGTGACAAGTTCAAGCCTTCTTTGAAAATTAAGGCAATTATTTTGAGAATCACAAGAATAACTTGGTCATCAATTGAAAAACATGGCTCAATTAGATCAAATAGCGGGTGTATGATACCGAGGGACAGAAAAATCAACTCCACAAAAACATGAGTCATTCAATGTGAGGATTGTACAACAAAAGTGGAGTGATATGTTGAACAAAGTGTAAGAGTAGTGACGCACAAACTCAGTTAAAGTTAATGCTTAAAAAATATCACAATTGATCTTCATCTCTCACTTCCATATTGTATGATATGTACTTGCATTCTCAAGGATTGATATGACGAAGGCATTTCATTCTGCTATCCAAACATCATGTCATCCTTTGTTTACCCCATTTAAGCTTTAGTCCAATTTTCTTTCATACCCCTCTTTTGGAATCAAGATAGAGTCAGCAAAGCTCAAAAAAAAAGTGTCGAGCAAACCAATAGAGTCAGAAAAAGTTCAAAAAAAAAGAAGAAAAAAAATATGTCCAAAAAGAAAAAGAAAAGAAAAGTGTCAAGACAAATAGAGTTAGAAAAATCCAAAGAGAAAAGAGTGTCAATAAATGAAAAAGAATCAAAATTCTAAATCATGCAAAATAAGTTGTCAGAACTACGCATGACCTGATTCTCCTCTCTCAGGGGTGAGATACGTAGGCTGACCTACTAAGGGCTCGGTCCAACCAAATAAATAATTTAGAATCATCCAGTCAAAAGAAACTGGGGCATGAGTTAATCCTCATTTGTTTGAGTCGATTCTGAAAGTTGTAAGTCCTAACCCACTTCAAGTATCGTTTGGGCCTCATGTCATCCTTTCTTTCTAACCCTATCCAAAAGCCAAGTTACAACCAAAGAAAGACCTTCAGATCAATCTTTGAGAATGTTAAGGCTAAGCATGCAATGGATGTGATGATGCATTTTAGGAACTACTTGTCTTCCTTAGCATAAGGAATCAGGAGAGAAATGAAATGAGAGAGTCTTATAGGTGAAAACCCTCACGGGTACCGTAAGATGATGGTAAGCTGAGACAGATAACAATGAGAGAGTCTTATCGGTGAAAACCCTCACGGGAACGGTAAGACGATGATGAGTTGAGACAAATGAAAATAAGTGAGTCTCATTGGTGAAAAACCCTCACGGACACCATAAGGCAATGGTGAGCTAGAAAAAATGAGAGAGGCTTCTTGAAAAAAAAAAAACCCTCCAAGGCGCCACTAGCCGAACGAGGTCTTAAATGCAATTGACCTAAGGAAACATCTTAGTTTCAAGGCCATTAACTCAACAACAATTGGTAGAAAGTTTGGATGGAAAGATCAGGCAGCCTGACCCAAAATGCGTGGCATAATCTTTGGAGTTGACTGTCATTTTTAGATAAATTTTTATTTCTTTGTTTCAATTGGGACATTCATTATTTTTTCTTTCTTCTCTTTATTTTGTTTATCTTTCTTGAGTCAGTTATCCAAATAAAAGTCATTGTCATTTTTCTCTTGTTGTTGAGTCAAGTCTATGTCAAAACAACTGAGAAAAGATTTCAAAACTGGCTACCAGCTTCTTCAATTACAGAAAGCAAGACAAAAGGCCAGCATGAAAGAGACATGATTGTGAGCCAAAACAAGGCATGCAGAAAGTTTTGTCAACCGACAAGTCTGGGAACTCATGGAAATACCAAGGTTCAAAGGGTTTTTCTGAGAAGTATGACAAAGCAGGGATACTGTATTTGTTTCAGAGCCACTCTTAATAATCTGAGTTCGGGTCAATGATACAGCAAGCCAGTGACACATGCTAATGGTTGAAAGCAAGATTAAATACGACTGGGGAAAGAGCGATTTCCACGAAATCCAAAGCCTCAAACCAGCCACCACATTTTTAAACTAACAAGTTTTCTTTGTATGAAACAGGAACACATGTTACCTTCGAAACAAGGATTTCGGAGCCTAAACATCAAAAGTTGCAATACCGCACTTTCACAAATGAAGGAGACAATATTTCTGCACATATTTGGTATTCAAAGCCATGGTAAAACTCATAATTCAAGATTTCTAGGAGACACGATTCCTTGTAAGGAGACACACTTCCTTGGTTGGGTAATTCAAACAACATTTGTAAGGAGATGCACTTCCTTGTTAGAGCAATTCAAGAGACATTTATTAGGAGACGCACTTCCTTGTTTTTGTAATTCAAGCGATGTTGGTAAGGAGAAGCACTTCCCTATTTGGACAATTCAAGCAATATTGTAAGGAGATGCACTTCCTTTATTTGGTTAATTCAAGAAACATTTGTGAGGAGACGCACTTCCTTGTTTGAGTAATTCAAGAGACATTTGTTAGGATACGCACTTCCTTATTTGGTAATTCGATCAACATTTGTAAGGAGAGGCACTTTCTTGATTGGTTAATTCAAGCAAAATTTGTTAGGAGACACACTTCCTTATTTTGGTAATTCAAGCGGTGTTGGTAAGGAGATGCACTTCCTTGTTTGGTTAATTCAATCAACATTTGTAAGGAGACGCACTTCCTTGTTTAGGCAATTCGAGCAACATTTGTAAGGAGAAGCACTTCATTATTTGGTTAATTCAAGAAACATTTGTGAGGAGACGCATTTCCTTATTTGAGTAATTCAAGAGACACTTGTTAGGAGACGCACTTCCTTGTTTTGGTAATTCAAGCGGTATTGTTAAGGAGAAGCACTTCCTTATTTGGTTAACTCAAGCAACATTTGTAAGGAGATGCTCTTCCTTGTTTAGGCAATTCGAGCAACATTTGTAAGGAGAAGCACTTTCTTGTTTGGTTAATTCATGAAAACATTTCTAAGGAGATGCACTTCCTTGTTTGGTTAATTCAAGAAGAATTTGTGAGGATACACACTTCCTTGTTTGAGTAATTCAAGCGGCATTGGTAAGGATATGCACTTCCTTGTTTTGATAATTCAAGCAACATTGGTAAGGAGATGCACTTCCTTGATTGGGTATTTCGAATTTTGATTTTTAGGTGATGCACTTCCTAACTTGAGTCTTGATTTCTAGAAAAATGCACTTTCTAGTTGAGTTATTACACTTAATCCTTAGGAGACGCACTTCCTTGCTAGTTTTCATTTGTCAGGTGACACACTTTTAACTTAAACTTGTATCTCTAGAAGACGCACTTTCTAGTTACAATCCCTTACTTTAATTCTTAGGAAATGCACTTCCTAGTCTTGGTTATTTAATTTTACTCTTAAGAGATGCATTTCTTAGTCAGAGTCTTGATTCATCATTGCAACATGCAAGTAGGTATGATGTGACTTTTCCAAAAGTCTTCTAATGATAAACTGGGGCAAAAATTCAATTTCTGTTTTTGAAACTTTACTTTTCTGGCAAATAAAACCTCTTTATAATAATTTTTGTTTGGGATAATTTTCTTTTTAGTTTTGATGTGATTTCAGGACCCTCCTAAAAAATGGGACTTTACTTTTGTTCAGGACCCTCCTGAAAAATGGGATTTTACCTTCTGTTCAGGACCCTCCTGAAAAATGGGCTTTCACTTTATGTTCAGGACCCTACTGAAAAATGGGATTTTACTTTATGTTCAAGACCCTCCTGGAAAATGGGATGTTACTTTATGTTCAGGACCCTCCTAAAAAATGAGACTTTACCTTCTGTTCAGGACCCTCCTAAAAAATGAGATTTTACTTTATGTTCAGGACCCTCCTGAAAACTGGGATTCTATTTTATGCTCAGGACCCTCGTGAAGAATGGGAATTTACTTTCAGTTTAGGACCCTCCTGAAAAATGGGACTTTACCTTCTGTTCAGGACCCTCCTGAAAAATGGAATTTTACTTTCTGTTCAGGACCCTCCTGAAAAAATAGGATTTTACTTTATGTTCAAGACCCTCCTGGAAAATGGGACAACGCTTTCAAAAATGAAATACTACTTTACTATAATTTTGTTTGGGATAATTTTCGTTCTAATTTTAATTTTTGGTTTCAGGGGCCCGCCTGAAGAACAGGGTGATGAAATAGCAAGTCAGGAGTCCGTTTGGAGAACAGAGTGAAGAAATAAAAAGCCAAGCAACAAAGTGATGAAATAGCAAGTCAGGAGCCCACCTGGAGAATAGGGTGAAGAAATGAAAAGTCAAGCAACAAAGCAAATCAATTGAAAGCCAAGCAACAAGTTGAAAGAAATTGCAAGTCAGGAGCCCGCTTGAAGAATAGGGTGATAAAAGTTGAGTCAAGAGCCAACAGAAGCTGTATAGATAGGATTTTGTAATTTCATTTATGTTTTAACTTGTAATTTTCATTTTTGATGTAATGACAGAGCCGCGGACCGGAACCTCGATGGAACCTCACTCGACTCTCCAACTCGGTATAGTCTACTTTTCTTCCAACCCTTTAAGATACTTGTGACTTCCTCATGACTTGGGTAGATAGGGTGTCCGATAGGATTCGATTGTCCTTCTTTCTTTTGTTTCTTCCTTTAAATAATGGTTGGGACAAAATTCTGTCTTGTTGTCTACTTCTTTGTCTGAAAACACTTCGTGTTTACATTCAAAGGAGGTATGATGTAGACACCTAATTTCGTCCCTCCCCGATATCATTTTTATCCATTTTT
>NW_025852314.1:828-1224 GCF_002878395.1 Capsicum annuum | reverse complement strand
TCAACATATGTTATTTTCATACGTATTTAGATAATTTAAGTTGTTATCTATTTTAATTTATAATAGTTTTTTATGTAATTTTTAAATTAATATACATTGCTTTTCTTGTCCAAATTATTGTGGCATTGATAATCAATTATATATTAAAAAATAATTGAAGTTTTTAATTATTGTGATTTATAATACTTTTTTTCTATTCCAATTTCAGTGATACTAATATAATTTCAAGAGTCGACCAAATAATTTATATCTTTTAAATTTTTGAAGTTGTTAATTATTGTGATTTCTAGTATTTTTCATGTAATTTTTTTGAAATATATAATATATTAAATTATTTTTAGATATTTTAAATTGTTAACAATTGTAATTTATAATACTTTTTATGTAATTTTTGAA
>NW_025852314.1:0-728 GCF_002878395.1 Capsicum annuum | reverse complement strand
TATGATTATATTTCTAACCAATTAGATTAATTATACTAGTCAAGTATACGTGCTTTGAACGTGTGTCTCGTGTTAATCAATAAAATTATACATAAATGAAAATTTTAATGAATTAAAAATTTTTTTGCTCACCAAAGAAAAAGATGTAGAGGAAAATTAAGCCACAATTAATGGAGCATTTATTGTACATACTAGAGGAGAAGGGCCCGTGTCAGCACGGGCCCAACATTAAGATATTTATTTGTCTTTTCAATCTTGATATATTTAAATAAATTTTTTTAATAAAACGATTGCATATATTTTCTAGGATTCATCCGGAATCTAGCATGAGTTCAACATATGTTATTTTCATACGTATTTAGATAATTTAAGTTGTTATCTATTTTAATTTATAATAGTTTTTTATGTAATTTTTAAATTAATATACATTGCTTTTCTTGTCCAAATTATTGTGGCATTGATAATCAATTATATATTAAAAAATAATTGAAGTTTTTAATTATTGTGATTTATAATACTTTTTTTCTATTCCAATTTCAGTGATACTAATATAATTTCAAGAGTCGACCAAATAATTTATATCTTTTAAATTTTTGAAGTTGTTAATTATTGTGATTTCTAGTATTTTTCATGTAATTTTTTTGAAATATATAATATATTAAATTATTTTTAGATATTTTAAATTGTTAACAATTGTAATTTATAATACTTTTTATGTAATTTTTGAA
>NW_025852313.1:1010-1521 GCF_002878395.1 Capsicum annuum | reverse complement strand
ACTTAAATAATACTGGTGACTTTATTAATAAGTAAATTAGAAAAAAAATGGATCTAAATACAATATTTTATCTTTTTGTTGTATTTTCGAAAGATTAAGATTGGTAATCTGTTGCAAAATATATTCCACCTGTCAGATAACTTATAGCATATGGACAATTTGTTGCAACAGATGGATATATCAGTTTGCTTTTCCTTTAGCTGTGGCGTTTGTTGCAACTTGCTAGTCATCTATTTATTCAATTTCATCGAGAGCAATCAATTTTTCTAAACACTTCTTGGCCAAATTTAATTTTTGCTCTTGGATTGCTTCTCTTTTTTTCTTTGCATCTTTCAACCAAATTAAATTTTTGCTATTGAATTGAGGGCAAAAATTAAATTTGGAGGCCAGCTTGAAGGATTCAAAGGAAAAAAGAGAAGCAGTCCAAGCGCAAAAATTGAGTTTGGCCAAGAAGTGTTTAGAAAAATCTATTGCTCTTGATGAAATTGAATAAACAGATGATTAGCAAGTT
>NW_025852313.1:611-910 GCF_002878395.1 Capsicum annuum | reverse complement strand
TTTGGACAAGAAGTGTTTAGAAAAATTGATTGCTCTCGATGAAATTGAATAAATAGATGACTAGCAAGTTGCAACAAATGCCACAGCTAAAGGAAAAGCAAACTGATATATCCATCTATTGCAACAAATTGTCCATATGCTGTAAGTTATCTGACAGGTGGAATATATTTTGCAACAGATTACCAATCTTAATCTTTCGAAAATACAACAAAAAGATAAAATATTGTATTTAGATCCATTTTTTTTTCTAATTTACTTATTAATAAAGTCACCAGTATTATTTAAGTAACACACACAAC
>NW_025852313.1:0-511 GCF_002878395.1 Capsicum annuum | reverse complement strand
ACTTAAATAATACTGGTGACTTTATTAATAAGTAAATTAGAAAAAAAATGGATCTAAATACAATATTTTATCTTTTTGTTGTATTTTCGAAAGATTAAGATTGGTAATCTGTTGCAAAATATATTCCACCTGTCAGATAACTTATAGCATATGGACAATTTGTTGCAACAGATGGATATATCAGTTTGCTTTTCCTTTAGCTGTGGCGTTTGTTGCAACTTGCTAGTCATCTATTTATTCAATTTCATCGAGAGCAATCAATTTTTCTAAACACTTCTTGGCCAAATTTAATTTTTGCTCTTGGATTGCTTCTCTTTTTTTCTTTGCATCTTTCAACCAAATTAAATTTTTGCTATTGAATTGAGGGCAAAAATTAAATTTGGAGGCCAGCTTGAAGGATTCAAAGGAAAAAAGAGAAGCAGTCCAAGCGCAAAAATTGAGTTTGGCCAAGAAGTGTTTAGAAAAATCTATTGCTCTTGATGAAATTGAATAAACAGATGATTAGCAAGTT
>NW_025852311.1:0-2730 GCF_002878395.1 Capsicum annuum | reverse complement strand
TATTTACTAGTTAAACGGTGGTCGTTAAGGTTATAAGGTTGTTTACTAATATAAGATTGTTTACTTAACGTTGGTTATAAGGTTAAACGGTGATCGTTAAGGTTATAAGGTTGTTTACTAATATAAGGTTATAAGGTTAAGCGGTGGCCTCTAAGGTTATAAGGTTAAACGGTGGCCCTTAAGGTTATACGGTTGTTTACGAATATAAGGTTATAAGGTTATACGGTGGTCGTTAAGGTTATAAGGTTGTTTACTAATATAAGTTTATTTACTTAACGGTGGTTATAAGGTTAAACGTTGGTCGTTAAGGTTATAAGGTTATAAGGTTAAACGGTGGCCTTTAAGGTTGTAAGGTTATTAGGTTAAACGGTGGTCGTTAAGGTTATAAGGTTGTTTACTAATATAAGGTTATAAGGTTAAACAGTGGCCGTTAAGGTTAAAAGGATGTTTACTAATATAAGGTTATAAGGTTAAAAGGTGGCTGTTAAGGTCATAAGGTTGTTTACTAATATAAGGTTGTTTACTTAATGCTAGTTATAAGGTTAAATGGTGGTCGTTAAGGTTATAAGGTTGTTTAATAATATAAGTTTATAAGGTTAAAAGGTTGTCGTTAAGGTTATAAGGTTGTTTACTAATATAAGGTTGTTTACTTAACAGTGGCCGTTAAGTTTTACGTATAGATTAGGCTTTAATCGGTGGCCATATAGATTAGCAGGCTGGTCTCGCAATTAAAACTATAACCTTTATGCAACAGGAAGAGAATACAAATGGTCTCAACAAATCTTCAAATGTAAGATCTAGCACTTTCAACTCCAGAAACAAAGTGGAAAACAAAATAGTGCTAACCCGGGGTCTTCTCCTCGTCTAAGAGCACTTTCAACTTCAGAGTCATCAGTGTGATTGCGAAACCAATCCTGAAAATAATGATAAATGTTATGTCTAAAGAATTAAAGAAATCCAAACAACAAAATTTCTTATAAGACAAAAGATTTTACCCTTAGGCAACCAACAAAAATATGAATGACAGAAGCACCAGCTTGAGCAGTAGCAGCAGTGTGACAAAAGCTAAGAAGTCGAGACAAAAGTTTCTAATAGACTTAGGTTACAAAAACAAATTCCAGGCATTCACCCGAAAGATATATTGCATTTGGACTTTGAATGGAATTAGAAGTGCCAAGGTTTTGATCGCTTTTACTATTGTTCTTAGTTTTGGATCTAGTGGCACCTGCAAATGAAACAGTGTTAGTGCCTGTTGACCCCGTTAGAGAAAAAAGCTGCTAAGGAACCTCTGGTGCGACTTGTAGGGGATTGAATTTCACTTTCATCAATTGCTGAATCAGTTAACTCACTGGAAGCATGAGAATTTGATTCCGACTCAGCACATGCTGGTTCTGAAGGGAAAATTCTGTTTCCACTTCCGTTGATGGATCAGTGACTTCAGAATCGGATACATGATCAAGAAAATGAAGTTACAGAACATTCAAGAGAACCAAATAATGCATTGTTGCCCGCCCCTTCCCATCATAGATCATCAGAAATGCAGAAGATACAGCAATCTGCACCATGTTTGCACATTGACTTTGTAAGTTTTCTCAATCCATTTTGCTTCTAGCCTCTTTATATATTTCCAGCTCTCTTGCCAAATGACTTGAGAGCCTTCTTATCAGTATCTACATCTTAAGTGTACCAAATTCTGAAAACCCCCATCATATGGATTTTTAAAAAGAATAGTAGTGAAGGATCAAGTATCGATATAAGGTACTATGACATGATGTGTTGTAACAGCTGCTACCTCCTCTACATTGTTTTTAAATTCTTTCGCGGGAATTAAAACATAAATGAAACATATAACTCATAGAGACAAGCATGAAGCTCTGATGCCCTCCGTCATAAAAGTTCCAAAATCAAAACCTTGTAAATAAAACATGAAATAGTAATAGCTGAATAAACAGGCAATTGACTTTGGGAAAATTACCTTCTGTAATTTCAGATTCATCAATTTCGCCTTCTTCTTATTTTTGAGCCACCGTGATGCACTTCATGCTTTCCACTTTCTGTTAATGGCTTTGAGCAATTTTGGCAGTAAGTTCTTGTTCCTTCCTCTCGATGTGGAACTTATTCAACTTTTCCTCAAACTCCTCAATGAATGATTTGAGTTCAGGTTTAGCAAGCTTCTTCCCCAAATTGAAGACATTCAAACAGGCAAATAAAGCTTTAACACTGTGAAATGAATTCCCAGTAACTTCCAAAAACTAGTCTAAGCCTAAAGCCTTGTGATGCCACAACAAATTTTACCTTGTTGATAATAGTTTGAAAATCCTCCATCACAGCGTCTTCAGATAAGGCACGTTCGTTCATACATTTTAAACAACTGTATAAGCTTTCTCATGCTCTTATCTGTGTATGATAGCTGAGGTAGGCAATAGGATATGTACTCGTATAGCCTAATATCTGAATAAAAGAGCATGATAACATGCAGAAGTTTCTCTAGTGATAATTCAAATAGCAAATCAGAAACTCACTAAAATCTATTCATTCAAAGGTCTCCTAATTATAATTTTTCTTTTAAATTTTTGCAAAGGTACTCCTAGAAATACTATAAACACGCTTTCCATAATAGCATAAAAGCTGAGTTTTAAAGCAAATATCAGATGAAGCATCCACAAAGCCGTGGTACCAAATAGTACTGAAAGACCGGCAACTTCTAAAACAATCTCAAATAAGTATATC
>NW_025852310.1:485-1685 GCF_002878395.1 Capsicum annuum | reverse complement strand
TTTTGACATGACTATTTTTCTTAAGCTAAAAGTCTATCGAAAACAACTTTTCTAATCTTAAAGGGCAGTTTGGTATACTAAAGCTACCACTATACGCAATGTCCGAAAAAGGGCCCCACCACAAGGGCGTATTGTACGCAACCTTACCTTGCATTTCTGTCAGAGGTTGTTTCCAAGGGTTCAACTCGTGACCTCCTGGTCACATGACACTACCTCAAATGTGAGATAGAGAGGCTGTTTCCGATATCACAAAGCAGTCTAAAAATTTTTTTTTTTAACAAAAGTACAAAAAAAAACGAATAGTATCACAACAGAGATTAACAAAAATCGAAGGACAATAAACTACCGAAGAAATAATATGACTACTAATGTGAACAAACAACCAAGACGTTGTACTGTTATCTAATAATCTTCTATCCTAATCGATATCATGCCCTTCTATTAGAAATCATATTCTTTTTACCTTCTAACAGTGTTTGAGTTTACATACAGTGACGGAGCTACATTGAATTCAGGGGTTCATTCGACCCCCCTTGGTCAAAAAATTATACTATTTTTAAATGGTTCAAAATATTTTTATGTATATATAATAGATGTTGAACCCCCTTCGACTAGTCCATATATTTATTTCTGAACCCCCCTCAATGAAAATTCTGACTCCGCCATTGTTCATATACACAACTTAAATTCAAGACCTCTCGTCAAGAATCTATAACATCATAATTTAGAATACAAGAAACCATCAGAGCAATATTATGACTACTAATATTAACGAATCATAAGACTGTTGTATACTAACCTTTTGTTCTAATCTATATCCTCCACGGCCTCTTATTTAAGATCATGTCTTGATAAGCTGAAACTGTATCATATGTCTAATCTCTCTTTAATGCCTTCTCCTAGCCTCTTCACATACACAAAACTTAAATTCGAGACCTGTTGTCAAGAATAAAATTAAAATACTAATCATGTTTATAATTAGAAAAAAATAACATAAACATACATCTTAATTTACTATAATTACACAAACGCTGATGCCCAGATGCGTAATGGAAAGTGAGCAACACACACCTATCATGTAATGCCACCTAGTTTCCACGTAATATTATTTTTTTATATAAAAAATTAATTTTATATATATATATATATATATATATATATATATATATATATATATATATATTCTCTTCTTTGAATTTC
>NW_025852310.1:0-385 GCF_002878395.1 Capsicum annuum | reverse complement strand
ATGAATATGTTCACATTTCCAAAAATTCATATGAGCAACTCAACTTGAATCAACCAAGTTGGTGTCGTCTTCGTCGTCAAATCGCGAATCCACCACTGCCTGCCACCATCGCCGGAGCTCTTTTGGCGTCGCGGACCAATCCCAACAGGTGCGCCACCTCAAAGCGAGCACACCCCAACAAAAATCGTCCAAAACCGATGCTCCAATCGCCGGGAAATCATACTTGAGCGCAGCGCCGCCACTGTCCACCACCAATTGACGCAACACCACCACCAAATTTTAGATCTATCGAGAGCTAATTATGTATCTTTACAAAGAAAAAAGGTATTTTCGTTGAGTATATCGGGAGCTAATTATGTATCGCGATAGATCCAAAATAAAAAAA
>NW_025852309.1:0-1649 GCF_002878395.1 Capsicum annuum | reverse complement strand
TAATTCTAAGGAAACAAGGACTTTAATAATTATCATCAAGATGTCTTCCAAAGATGTCTTGCAACTTAATCTTCCCTCAGACTTGAGTAGATCCTGGATAATGCTTTTGGCAGATATGGAGCGAGAACATGTGCCTGACGGCCCAGATTTTCATCACCTTGGTGAAGATACTTAGCATAAATATTAATCAAGGTTTCACTGAGCTGAAGTACTTCTCCCCTGGCCTCGATCATACTTTCATGGCATTTTTGCACCCAATGTTGCGTAGTGCGGACGGTATGTTTTAGGTCTTCTTCTCGTTCATGAAGGTCATCGATCTGATAGTGAAGCGCCTGTAGTTCGGTCATCCACTGATTTTCCTTAGCTTCAACTTCCTTCTGAAAAGTCGTGAAGCGTCTCGCTATTTCTCTTTCCCGTTCCATGGAAGCTTTTAGCTAAGCCCAAAGCTTCGACTGTGTACTTATCAGCGAGGCCTTCTCTTTCTCAAAATCACTCGATTGTTGCTCCATAGCGCCGGTGACAATATCCAGGTCTTCTTGTAGGGCATGCATGGCAACACGGTTCTCTCTCTCAATCTCCTTACGAACTGACCTAATTCTGGCCTCAAATTTCGCCTCATGGTGAACCAATTCTTCTCTAGCCCTTTCCAAATCATTATTTAAGACGTGCAGAGTAGACTGATAGTTCTCTTCTACCTCTCATCGAGCCTGCTTAATTCTGACTTCGATCTCCGCTTCTCGATCCACTGGCTCTCTGGCCGACCTTTCTGGCATAGCTTTAGGAGGAGGCTGGTCATGAAACCATGGCAGATACCAATAGTCTACCTCGCCCTTGTCACGGTCTTCCACCATGTGATCAAAACCTGAAAGTACATATCCTCCCCAGATCTTAAGTATCTCAGTCTTCCTTAGAGGGATGTCAGGGAGGAATTCGTACATGAACTCTTTCATATCCTCGACTGGCGGTATATGCTGACGTCGACCGAATTGCCACATAACTCTTAGTGGCACGTAGGGCTGAACACCTCGGAGACCCATTAAGACGATGAAGGGTCAGAAAGTAGACATATATATCACCTCTTTTGAGGGGAACCAATGATAATTCCATACTATCTTGTTCGCCGTCAACCCCTCCAAGTACTCCTTCTAAGCTCTTATTCCTTCGGGAAAGTTTTGGTTCTCCATCTTCTTCTCATGGCCCTTGATATAATCATTCCACTCGACTCAAAAATCCACAACAAATGGATGGTAACGAATGTGCTCGAGCATCCATAACTGCAATAGAATGTTACATCCTTCAAAATAGTCTGCTCCACTTTTGCACATCGTCAGGGCCCGATAAATGTTTGCCAAAATCATGGGCACGAGGGTGACCTTAGGATTCTTCTCAAAAGCGGTAGTAAACGCAGCCAGATTGGTGCTGATTTTTCCTCCTCTCTTTGGAAATACCATGATTCCCAAAAAAGTCACTATGAACGCTTCAGAACTGTGCTTTTTCTAGGTTTGGTAGCATCCCCCGTTGTTAAGTTCTGATTTAAACAACTCGAATCCCCTTTCTTGACCATATCTTTCATACAAAAATTCTAGACGAACCCATCCATTTTCTAGGCAGCCTCCTATGTTCTTCTTTTTTATGTGCAATAGCTCGAA
>NW_025852308.1:1766-2879 GCF_002878395.1 Capsicum annuum | reverse complement strand
AACACAGGAATTTGAAAGCGGATCTTCTAAGAGGGCCAGATCTATAGGGCAGTTTATGGCGCCACTGGGAGGTTTTAGACCTCAATTTTCTGCTAGACCACCTAGGCCATTATTTTCTTATTCTGCAGCTAGTGCTCCACCACAGCATCAGGGGTTCAGAGGCAGTCAATTTGGGCAAAAAAGTGAGGGTCATAGTTCGCGATCAGTGGGTTATCATGGGCAAGGGAATATGAGCCAATCGAGATCTTCTCGACAGCTATGTAATCAATGCGGAAAGCATCATATGGGCATATGTCGAATGGGAATAAATGTTTATTTTTGGTGCGGTATGACGGGGCATATGATGAGAGAATGCCCACGAAGGGGCGCAGGTGGCGTAGCACGACCTTCGGGATCAGTTGTTGCATCATCGTCACCGGTATCTTATTCTGGTAGAGGCGTACAACCTACGGGTCACACTAGAAATGAAAAAAGAGTCGTCAGTTCCAGCGGGACTCAAAATCGCACTTATGCTTTAGCGGATCGATAGAATCTAGAGGCTTCCCCAGATGTGGTTACGGGTACGTTGCCCATATTTTCATTTGATGTATATGCTTTAATTGATCCGGGTTCTACATTATCATATGTTACTCCTTTGGTTGCTGGAAAGTTCAAAAGAACCCCCGAATTATTAGATAAGTCGTTGGAAGTGTCTACCCCGGTTGGGGAGTCTATTATTGCTAGAAAAGTTTATAAAGATTGTGTAGTAACTGTGTGTGGTCGAGACACGATGGCCAATCTTGTGGAACTAGAAATGGTAGATTTTGATGTTATAATGGGTATGGAATGGTTGGCGTCTTGTTATGCCAAAATTGACTGTTGTATGAAAAGATGTATTTACATTTTCCTAATGAAGCAGTTATTGAATGGCAAGGTAAGATTGGCGCACCAAGAGGTAGATTTATTTCTTATTTCAAAGTGAGAAAAATGATTTCCAAGGGCTACATATGTCATTTAGTTAGAGTAAAGGATACGGAATCAGAATCACCAGATCTTCACACTGTACCAGTAGTAAGTGAATTTCTTGATGTATTCCCTGAAGATCTTCCAGGTTTACCTCCTGAACGAGAAGTA
>NW_025852308.1:1094-1666 GCF_002878395.1 Capsicum annuum | reverse complement strand
TTCCTAATGAAGCAGTTATTGAATGGCAAGGTAAGATTGGCGCACCAAGAGGTAGATTTATTTCTTATTTCAAAGTGAGAAAAATGATTTCCAAGGGCTACATATGTCATTTAGTTAGAGTAAAGGATACGGAATCAGAATCACCAGATCTTCACACTGTACCAGTAGTAAGTAAATTTCTTGATGTATTCCCTGAAGATCTTCCAGGTTTACCTCCTGAACGAGAAGTAGAATTTGGTATTGATGTGATACCAGACACTAAGCCAATCTCAATTCCTCCGTAGAGGATGGCCCCGGTAGAATTACGAGAATTGAAAGAGCAATTGAAAGATTTGCTAGAAAAGGGGTTCATTAGGCCTAGTATTTTCCCTTGGGGAGCACCAGTGTTGTTTGTGCGCAAGAAAGATGGCACATTGAGAATGTGTATTGATTATAGGCAGCTGAATAAAGTGACTCTTAAAAATAAATACCCTCTTCCAAGAATTGATGATTTATTTGATCAGTTACAGGGTGTCAAATGTTTTTCTAAGATTGATTTGAGGTCAGGTTATCATCAAGTGAGAGTCAAAGAA
>NW_025852308.1:0-994 GCF_002878395.1 Capsicum annuum | reverse complement strand
CAAGTGAGAGTCAAAGAAAAAGATATACCCAAAACAGCTTTCCGAACAAGGTATGGTCATTATGAGTTTCTAGTTATGTCATTTGGGCTAACTAATGCACCTGCAGCTTTCATGGATTTAATGAATAGGGTGTTTAAGCCATTTCTAGATGTATCCGTGATAGTTTTCATTGATGATATTCTAGTTTATTCTAGATCAGAAGAGGATCATACTAATATTTTGCGACAGGCGTTGCAAACTCTCCATGATTGCAAGCTGTATGAAAAATTTTCTAAATGTGAATTTTGGCTAAAGTAAGTGGCATTTCTTGGCCATATTGTATCAAATGAAGGCATACAGGTTGATACTCAAAAGATAAAAGCTGTGAAGAATTGGCCAAGTCCCACAAAGCCTACGGAGATTCATAGTTTTCTTAGGTTGGCTGGTTATTATAGAAAGTTTGTTGAGGGTTTTTCTTCTATTTCAGCACCCTTAACTAAGCTAACGCATAAAGCATCAAAGTTTCAATGTAATGATGCGAGTGAGGAGAGTTTCCAAGAATTGAAGAATAAGTTGACTTCTACACCTGTGTTGGTACTTCCAGAAGGGTATACAGTGTATTGTGATGCTTCGAGAATTGGTTTAGGATGTGTATTAATGGAGCATGGTAAGGTGATAGCATATGCCTCAAGGCAATTGAGGCCACATGAGAAAAATTACCCCACACATGATCTTGAGCTGGCAGCGGTTATCTTGGCTTTAAAAATATAGCGCCACTATTTATATGGGGTTCATGTTGATATATATACTGATCACAAGAGGTTATAATATATTTTCAGTCAGAAGGATCTAAATCTGAGGCAACGAAGGTGGATGAAACTATTAAAAGATTATGATGTTGATATTTTGTATCACCCAGGGAAAGCGAATATAGTAGCTGATGCGTTGAGTCGTAAGGCTATGATGGAACCTGTAGAAAGGCAAGGGATGATTAAAGATCTTCATCAATTAGCTA
>NW_025852307.1:0-3355 GCF_002878395.1 Capsicum annuum | reverse complement strand
TTCCATCGAGCGGCGGGTAGAATCCTTTGCAGATGACTTAAATACGCGACGGGGTATTGTAAGTGGCAGAGTGGCCTTGCTGCCATGATCCACTGAGATTCAGCCCTTTGTCGCTCCGGTTCGTCCCTCCCCATCCAATCCAACCATTTTTCCGCCCATCTCCAAAGGAGGTTTGTGCAACCGTCCTTGAAAAATCCCACCAAGTGTTGCGTGTTCACCTCACCCGAGTTAGCCTTTTATCTTTCAAGCGTCGCGTGCGTCCCATTCGAAACAGTTAAGCATACGATTTCAAGTGGCCTTTCGCGAAAAACAACGGCATCGCAACTAGAGGTTTTTCGCGATGCGGAGTGTGCCATAAGAGCTCAGCGACGCGTTGAGAACAACGTCGGTGCGTGGAGGCATGTCGCAATTAGAGGTTTTTGTGACCGTCGAGTGCAATGCTGGAGACGCCTCCAATAACGAACGCCGACGGACATATAGTGGCCTGCCATGGTTGCACCATGGCACCGTGGCACCAAGGCACCCTGGCACCAAGGCACTATGGCACCGTCGCACCGTGGCAGCGTGGCACCGTGGCACCATGGCATCGTGGCACCAAGGCACTGCCATGGTGCCAAGGCACCATGGCACCGTGGCACCAAGGCACAAAGTCACCAAGGCACAAAGGCACCATGGCACCAAGGCACCGTGGCGCCGTGGCACCATGGCACCATGGCACCGTGGCACCAAGGCACCATGGCCCCATGGCACCGTGGCACCATGGCACCGTGGCACCATGGCACCATGGCACCGTGGCATCGTGGCACCATGGCACCAAGGCACTTCAGCACGGCGCCACGGCCCCAAGGCACCGTGGCACCAAGGCACCGTGCCACCGTGGCACCATGGCACCAACGCACCGTGGCAGCATGGCGCCATGGCACCAAGGCACCGTGGCACCAAGGCACTAACGCACCGTGGCAAAATAAAAAAAGCGTAAACCTGCGTTCGATCATCCTAATATTTTTCTGACGTTCATCCATCTTCCTCACCACTGCATACTCATTTTTCTACATATCCGCTCTAATTTTTTATTTTAAATATATTTCAATGTTACCTCATATGTCGTGGCGGTTTTCGTAATGTCCCGTCACCTTCTTTTCATATTTTTATTTAATATACTTAAATTTAAATATTCTATACCGTTACGTTATTCGTACAAATACACACTCAATTCTTGGTTTAAGGCTACTTCATTCTAATATGCATATTTTGGGGTTGTTACTTATCTGTTGCATTCCGGGCGATTTTCCTAATGTACCCACGTTATTTTTATATTTTTGTTTCATATTTTCATTTAATATCCTTAAATTTAAATATTTTATATCTTTACGTTACACGTACAAATATGCAGTCGATTGTTTGTTTAAGGTTAGTTCATGCGCTGAGAATATTTTCCTAATTTTTTCATACTTTTATAAATATTTTTTCTATTTTTGATTTATTTTTACTTATTTTTTGAATTTTGATAAATGATATTTGTGAAAAAAATATTTTCTCAACAGAAATTATCATTTACAGATTACGCGACCTTTTTGTGAGTGCATAGGCCCCGTCTCATATCAAAACGTGCAGTTCAGGTCCGCATATGTTTGGGATAATTCTCTGGCGAAATCATGTCTACTCCTGCCCTTTGGGTTTTTTTTTAAGCATATATAAGGGGGGTAGAGGTGTTGAAGGCACTTCAAGGCGACTATCGCTAGCTGGCATAGGCGCTCAGTGGCCACGTCGGCGTGCAGCATGGGCGCATGGCAGCATGCATGGCTAGTCTGTGCGAGCCATCCGTGCCCATGTAGCAACGTCGACCGCGCTTCATTGTGCGCTCGTGTCAGTTATCGGTGGCATAGTCCACGACGGGGCTGCTGGCGCTTGATTTCAAACAAGGCGGTGCTTTTGTGCGTGCGTCGAGTCCTGCATGCTGCTCTCGGGGCAAGCTCCAGGCGCTGCACGCATGCGGCCGAGCCCACTCCGCGGGAAGCACCGGCGGCCGGCGTGGGCGGCGCCCGCGCATGAGCCTCGGCGTGCCTTCATCTCCCCTGCTCCCTCCAAGGGCGGGCTATCGTGTCAAGAGGGACTTGCTTCAGCCATGCAACGTCCGCATGGGCAGCAGCGCACGACATCTATTGCTGGGCGTTGGGGCCGGTGCTGAGCGTGCATCGACGGAGCATTTGGATGCACGGCGCGTGAGTTGTGTTCGGCACGTGCGGTTAGGTTGGATCCCTGCTCGAGCAGCGACGTCCTGACCCGCCTGCCATCTCAGTCGTTGGGCAAGCGCAATGCAGGCTTGCTCGAAGTCGGTTTCCTGAGATGCATACCTAATGCCCAGGCATTATCAAGGTTTATTGATCGCCTTACGCCCCTCGCATTTCGTGCGCGGGGCGAATCGAAAGGCCTCCCTCGCGTCCCATGCATCCCTCGCTTCATCGTGCGATGCCGTGGTCCGTGAGCGACGGTCGGGATTCTTGGATGCGGTAGACACAGTGGGCATGGGGCTTTCATCGACTCCTATCTGCCCTGTACGATGCTCCTTGCAAACGATGACCGCGCTCGGCTTGAATCCGTCTGCGCCCTCGCGGGCAGGCCGGGCTCATGCGACGCCGGCATCGACGAGGAATGCTACCTGGTTGATACTGCTAGTAGTCATATGCTTGTCTCAAAGATTAAGCCATGCATGTATAAGTATGAACAAATTCAGACTGTGAAACTGCGAATGGCTCATTAAATCAGTTATAGTTTGTTTGATGGTATCTACTACTCGGATAACCGTAGTAATTCTAGAGCTAATACGTGCAACAAACCCCGACTTCTGGTAGTGATGCATTTATTAGATAAAAGGTTGATGCGGGCTCTGCCCGTTGCTGCGATGATTCATGATAACTCGATGGATCGCACGGCCATCGTGCCGGCGACGAATCATTCAAATTTCTTCCCTATCAACTTTTGATTATAGGATAGTGGCCTACCATGGTGATGACGGGTGACGGAGAATTAGGGTTCGATTCCGGAGAGGGAGGCTGAGAAACGGCTACTACATCCAAGGAAGGCAGCAGGCGCGCAAATTACCCAATCCTGACACGGGGAGGTAGTGACAATAAATAACATTACCGGGCTCAATGTGTCTGGTAATTGGAATGAGTACAATCTAAATCCCTTAACGAGGATCAATTGGAGGGCAAGTCTGGTGCCAGCAGCCGCGGTAATTCCAGCTCCAATAGCGTATATTTAAGTTGTTGCAGTTAAAAAGCTCGTAGTTGGACTTTGGGATGGGGCGGCCGGTCCGCCTATGGTGTGCACCGGTCGTCTCGTCCCTTCTGTC
>NW_025852306.1:0-4276 GCF_002878395.1 Capsicum annuum | reverse complement strand
TCCCTGGCACGCCATGATCAATTTTTGGCCTACAGCATGCCCGGACCCCGGGCCGACCCCTAAAATGTGGGCTATAGCACACCGTTTTGGTCCAAAAATGCCCCGTTTGTATCATTTTGCCTGTTTGTCCACCCAAATGGCCATGAAAAATTAAACGCACCACATTGGAACAATCTCCAACCTCCCTGACATGCCCGAACCATGGGCCCACCCCCAAAACTGTGGGCTATAGCACACTAATTTAGCCCAAAAATGCCTCGTTTGTGCCATTTCTCCCGGTTGTCCACCCAATTGGCCATGAAAAATTAAACGGACCATACTGGGACGATCCCCAATATCCTTGGCATACCTCGTTCAGTTATCGACCCACAACATGCCCTTACCTTAGACCCACACCCAAAATCGTGAGCTATAACATACTGATTTGGTCCAAAAATGCCTCGTTTGTGCCATTTCGCCCGTGTCTCCACCCAAATGGCAACAAAAAATTAAACGGATAACACTAGGACAATCCACAACCTTCCTTGCATGAATCAGTCGATTTTTAGCCCTTAGTACATCGATTTGGCCCAAAAATGCCCTATTCATGCCGTTTTGCCCGTTTGTCCACCCAAATGGCCACAAAAAATTAAATGGACAAAGCTGGGATGATCCCCAACCTCTTCGGCATGCCTCGATTGATTTTTGGCCCACACCATGCACGAACCCCGGGCCCACCCCCAAAACTGTGGGCTATATCATACTAATTTGGCTTGAAAATGCCCTGTTCGACCTGTTTTGCCCGTTTGTCCACCCAATTGACCAGGAAAAATTAAACGGACCAAACTAGGATGATCCCCAACATCCCGGGCGCGCCCCGATCGATTTTCAGCCCATAAAATGCCTTGACCCTAGGCCCACCCCCAAAACCATGGGCTATAGCACACCAATTCGGCCCGAAAATGCCCCATTCGGGCCGTTTTGCCTGTTTGTCCATCCAAATGGCCACAAAAAATTATAACGGACCACACTAGGACAATCCCCAACCTCCTTGGCACACCCTGGTGAATTTTCAGTCCACAGCACGCCCGGACCTCGGGCCCACTCCCAAAACCGTGGGCTATAGCACACGAATTTGTCTAGAAAACACCCCATTCACACCATTTCGTCCGTTTGTCCACCCAAATGGCCACGAAAAATTAAACTGACCATACTAAGATAATCCTCAACCCCCCTGGTATGCCCCGATCAATTTTCGGCCAACAGCACACCCGTACCCAGGCCCACCCCCAAAACCATGGGCTATAGCACATCAATTTGGCCCAAAAATGCCCCGTTCGCGCTGTTTCACCCGTTTATCCACCTAAATGGCCATAAAAAAAATTAAACGGACCACACTGTGATGATCCCTAACATCCCTAGCATGCTTCGTTCAATTTTTGGCCCACTACAAGCTCGTACCCTAGGCCCACCCCCAAAACCGTGGGCTATAGCACACCGATTTGGCATGAAAATGCCCCGTTCGCACCGTTGCGCCCGTTTGTCCACCCAAATGGCCACAAAAAAATAAATGGACCATACTGTGATGATCCCCAACCTCCTGACCATGCCCTGGTCTATTTTTAGCCCACAACACGCCTTGAACCTAGGCCCACCCCCAAAACCATTGGCTATAGCACACCGATTAGGCCCAAAAATGCCCCGTTCGCGCTGTTTCTCCCATTTGTCCACCCAAATGGCCACAAAAAAGTAAATGGACCATACTAGGATGATCCCCAACCTCCTTGAAATACCCCGATAAATTTTAGGCCCACAGCACACTGTACCCTGGGCCCACCTCCAAAACCATGGGCTATAGCACCCCAATTTGGCCCAAAAAAGCCCCGTTTAGCCCGTTTTGCTCGTTTGTCCACCCAAATGGCCTCAAAAAATTAAAAAGACAATGCAGAGATTATATCCAACCTCCATGGAATGCCTTGGTCAATTTTTGGCCCACAGCACGCCCGAACCCTGGGCCCACCCCCAAAATCGTGGGCTATAGCAACCAATTTAGCTAAAAAATGCCTCGTTCCCGCTGTTTTGCAAGTTTATCAACCTAAATGGCTACAAAAAATTAAACAGACCATACTGGGATGATCCCCAACCTCCCTGGATCGCCTCAGTTGATTTTCGGCCTACAGCACGACCGAACCTCGGGCCCACCCCCAAAATTGTAGGCTATAGCACACCGATTTGGCCCAAAAATGCACTATTCATGTTGTTTCGCTCGTCTGTCCGCCCAAATGGCCATGAAAAATTAAAGAAACCACACTGGGACGATCCCCAACCTCCTTAGCAATCTTGGGTTGATTTTCAGCGTACAGCACGCCCGAACCTCGGGCCCACCCCTAAAATCATGAGCTATAGCACACCGATTTGGCCCAAAAATTATCGGTTTGGGCTGTTTCGCCCGTTTGTCCACCAAAATGGCCACGAAAAAATAAACGGACCACACTGGGATGATCCCTAACCTCCCTGTCACGCCCCTGTCAAATTTCAACCCACAGGGATAATCCCCAACTTTCCTGGCATGCGTCGGTCGATTTTTGGCCCACAGCACGCCCGAACCCTGAGCCCACCCCCAAACCTGTGGGCCATCGATCACCGATTTAGTTCAAAATTGCCCCGTTCGCACCGTTTCACCCGTTTGTCCGCCCAAATGGCCACGTGAGATTAAATGGACCACACTAGGATGATCTCCAACCTCCTTGGCATGCCCTGAATGATTTTTGGCCCACAACAGGCCCTGACCCTAGGCCCACCCTCGAAATCGTGGGCTATAGCACACCGATTTATCCCGAAAATGCATTGTTAGTGCCGTTTTGCCCGTTTGACCACCCAAATGGCCACGAAAAGTTAAATGGACCACACTACGACGATCCCCTACTTCCCTAGCATGCCCCGACCAATTTTTAGCCCACAACACGCCCGTACCCTGGGCTAACCCCCAAAACCGTGGGCTATAGCACACCGATTTGGCCCAAAAATACCCCATTCGCACCATTTCAGCCATTTATCCACCCAAATGGCCACAAAAAAATAAATGCACTACACTAGGATGATCCCTAACCTTCCTGATCAGCCTCGATCAATTTTTGGCCCATAGCACACCCGTACCCTGGGCCCACCCCCAAAATCGTGGGCTATAGCACATCGATTTGGCTTGAAAACACCCCGTTCGCGCCATTTTGCCCATTTGTCCACCCAAATGACCGTGAAAAATTAAATGGACCACACTGAGTCGATCCCCAACATCCCTGGCCTGCCCTGGTCATTTTTTGGCCCACAGCACTCTCGGAACCCGGGTCCACCCTCAAAACCTTGGGCTATAGCACACCAATTTGGCCTGAAAATGCCCTGTTTATGCCATTTCACCTATTTGTTCACCCAAATGGCCACAAAAAATTAAACGAACCACACTGGAATGATCCCCAACCTCCCTGGCATGTCTCGGTTAAATTTTGGCACACAGCACGCCCGGACCTTGAGCCCACCTTTTCGCCTGTTTATCCACCTAAATAGCCACAAATAATTAAACGGATCACACTGGGATGATTCTCAACCCTCGGGCCTACCCCTGAAACTGTAGGCGATAGCACACTGATTTAGCTCGAAAACACCTAGTTCACAGTGTTTCACTCATTTCTCAACCTAAATGGCTACAACAAATTAAACGGATCACACTGGGATGATCCCAAACTCGTTGGCATGCCCCGATTGATTTTTGACCCACAGAACGCCCATACCTCGGTCCCACCCATGAAACCATGGGCTATAGCACACCAATTTGCCTTGAAAATGCCCCGTTCTAGCCGTTTCGCCCGTTTGTCCATCCAAATGGCCACAAAAAATTAAACAAACCACGCTGGGATGATCCTCAACCTCCCTGGCAAACCCTGGTTTATTTTTGGCCCACAACACACCTGTAAACTTGGCCCACCACCAAAATTATGGGCTATAGCACACCAATTTGGACCAAAAATTCTCCGTTCGTGCTGTTATGCCCGTTTCTCCACCTAAATGGCTACAAAAAGTTAAACGGACTATAATAGGATGATCTACAACCTTCCTGGCATGCCGCAGTAAATTTTTGGCCTACAGCACGCCCTGACCGCAGGTCCACCCCCAAAACCATAGGCTATAGAACACCAATTTTGCGTAAAAATGCCCCGTTCCTGCTGTTTTGCCCGTTTATCCACCCAAATTGTCGCGAAAAATTAAACGGACCACACTATGATGATACCCAACTGCCATGACA
>NW_025852305.1:0-1414 GCF_002878395.1 Capsicum annuum | reverse complement strand
GGCGATGGTGTAGACTTTTGCATAGCAGATATCTTGTCATCTATATTGGAGAAGAGTGATCAGCAAAAAGGATGACAGATTGGGCTTTTTTTCTATGTGCACTAACTCGGGCATATTGTTTTGATAGGGTAATGAGCTTGGAGTTACGTAATGTTTGATAAGCTTGGTAGATTCAGTTTAAGTCACATGCTACGTAACTCCATGCTTACTAATTTATCAAATTGGTTGAGCAATATGCATGGATCAACGCTCGATAAAAGTGTGTTGTTCAACTATTGGGACCACATCTTCAATGTGCATCAACACATTTTGACCTAAAACAAACACAACAACTCTCCATGTATCCTTTAAAGCTTCTGAAGAGAAAGTGTTCTGAAGGGCTTCTAGAATGCCACAACTTTGAAGGTAGTGTTTCTGATCAAGCTCACAAAAGACGAAGAACTCCTTACCAACTTCGAAAATGGTAACGACCAGCTTGAATACAGAATCAACAAGTTGGAGGCAAGTTTGAAAATTATCGGGATTCACATACTACAGCAAGCATCTGATCTTCTCCAAGGAATGTTGAAAGCATGTCAAGGAAAGAAAACACAATCAATTATAACCATATTGCTAAGGAAGTAATGATACTCTATTTGCCTTTCAATCTCATTTGCGGTTCCGATCAGGTCAACGGTAGTGGACCTGATCGGAAACACAAACAAGAAGATGGGATGAAATTTAAAATTCAAAAATTGCCGCCTTCGCTTAGTTTCCTTATTTTCACTGCAATTGTTGTTGACATTAGTTTTCTAGACTTGCTGAACATCATTTCTACCCTCGATGATCGTGAGGATGCTTTGTTGATGTTCTCCTATTTTCTACCTAGGTGATAATCCCGACCATGCAGCTCCCTAGCAAAGTGTCCATCTGCATTGTTTTTCTTTCAGAGACACAACAGATGAAATTATATTACCGGAAACACTTTCATATTTGATTCAGATTTCCCATCTGTTAAGATAATTCCATCGGCCAGATTCGTTAGAAGTTACTTTCTACCCTGTGTATCTTCTTCAATTAGCTCTCAGATGATATAGTCTTCCATCAACAACCCATTTTTCCTTGAAAGGCTTCTCCTACCGCACCTTCTGGCATATAATTATCAACCCGAGTGAGCAACCCAACCATATAAATTTTGGCCAGGGCAATAACTATATTGGTTTTCCATTCTTGTTTGATGCAGTGCGAGGCTTAGAGGGCCCTCTAAGGGTCCAATGCACACTTAAAGTTAAGTCCAACCGCTTTTGGTTCTCTGCAGTGACGACAAATATTGATCCATTTTCAAAACTTGACACGCATAAACACGAGCACCAACCGTCAGTAATTCGTAATAGGGTATATGCACCATCTTCATGAGGTCCTCAGCCTTATCAAT
>NW_025852304.1:1967-3995 GCF_002878395.1 Capsicum annuum | reverse complement strand
ACATATGAGGCCAGGTATACTCTTCTTGAAAGGACGTGTTGTGCCCTAACTTGGGTAGCACAGAATTTGAAGCATTATCTCTCATCCTATACTACTTATCTTATCTCCCGCATGGATCCTTTGAAGTATATCTTTCAGAAGCCTATGCCGACAGGTCGATTGACAAAGTGGAAAATATTGCTACCGAGTTCGACATTGTATATGTGACTCGAACCGCTATGAAAGACCAAGCCTTGGGAGATCATCTTGCTGAGAATCCCATCGATGAAGAGTACGAGCCATTAAAGACATATTTTCCTGATGAAGAAGTTTTGTGTGTCGATAAAGTCGTTATAGATGCTGATCCAGGTTGGAAGTTGTTCTTCGATGGAGCTGTCAATATGAAAGGAGTCGGAATAGGTCCAGTTCTTATCTCTAAATTGGGACAACATTTCTTGGTAACAGCACAACTTCGATTTTATTGTACTAACAACATGGCAGAGTATGAAGCTTGAATTCTTGGTTTGAGGTTAGCTGTTGATATGGGAGTTCAGGAATTATTGGTGTTGGGGGATTCAAATTTGCTTGTCCATCAAATTCAAGGAGATTGGGAGACGCGAGATTTGAAGCTCATCCCGTATCGACAATGCTTGCAGGAGTTATGTCAACGATTTGTGTTAGTAAAATTTAGGCATATTCCAAGGATTCATAATGAAATTGTTGATGCTTTAGCCACTCTTTCTTCAATGCTCCAACATCCTGATAATGCCTACATCGATCCTGTGCATATACAGATTTGTGATCAGTATGCTTACTGTAGTGCGGTTGAAGAAGAGCTCGATGGAGAACCCTAGTTCTTGGATATCAAGCGATACATTCAGTCAAGAGAATACCCAACATATGCCACCAATGATTAAAAGAGGACTATTAGGAGTTTGGCTAGTGGATTTTTGAGGTGTGTAGATGCAAAAGAAGCCTCGGCAATCATGGTTGAAATACACTCTGGAGTATGTGGATTGCATATGAACGGTCATGTCTTATCAAAGAAGATTCTTCGAGCATGTTATTACTGGCTTACTATAGAGATGGATTCTATTCAATTTGTTCGAAAGTATTATCAATGTCAGGTACACAGTGATCTGACACGTTCTCCTCCTGCTAAATTGTATGCAATGGCTGCTCCATGGCCGTTTGTGGCTTGGGGAATGGATGTAATTGGACCGATTTAGCCGAAGGCGTCAAATGGACATAGATTTATTTTGGTAGCCATTGATTACTTCACAAAGTAGGTAGAAGCAGTAACTTTCAAGTCAGTGACAAAGAAGGTTGTGGTAGATTTTGTTCATGCCAACATCATTTGTAGGTTTGGAATTTCTAAGATGATCATTACAGACAATGCTGCCAATCTCAATAGTTATTTGATGCAAGAAGTGTGTCAACAGTTTAATATCGCACATCGAAATTCTACTCCATATCGCCCAAAGGCCAATGGTGCTGTAGAAGCCGCCAATAAGAATATAAAAAAGATACTGTGAAAAATAGTACAAGGGTCTAGACAGTGGCATGAAAAGTTGCCGTTTACATTGCTAGGTTATCGTACAACTGTTCGCACTTCAACAAGGGCAACTCTATATTTATTAGTGTATGGGACAGAAGCAGTCATCTCTGCAGAAGTTGAAATCACTCTCTTCAATTCATTGTAGAAGCAGAGATTGATGATGATGAATGGGTTAAAAACCGACTGGAACATTTGAGTTTTATTGAGGAAAAAAGGCTAACATCTTTGTGTCATGGCCAGTTATATCAGAGGACGATGGCTTGAGTGTATAACAAAAAGGTCCGTCCAAGGAATTTTGAAGTTGGTCAGTTGGTATTAAAACGTATCCTTCCTCACCAGGTTGAAGCGAAAGGCAAGTTCTCCCCTAACTGGAAAGGTCCCTTCGTTGTGAAGAAAGTGTTGCCCAATGGAGCCTTATATTTGACAGATATTGAAGGCAAAATGGCAGAAATGGCTATCAATGCTGATGCGGTCAAAAGATATTATGTATG
>NW_025852304.1:0-1867 GCF_002878395.1 Capsicum annuum | reverse complement strand
TTGTGAAGAAAGTGTTGCCCAATGGGCCTTATATTTGACAGATATTGAAGGCAAAATGGCAGAAATGGCTATCAATGCTGATGCGGTCAAAAGATATTATGTATGATATTTTATCCTTTGTTGATTTTATTGCATGTTTAGTACTTGCATTTTTTAAGATTGATATGATGAGGACATTTTATTCTTCTATCCAAACATGGTGTCATCCTTTGTTTACCCGTTTAAGATTTGTTTTATTTTTTCTTTCATATCTCTCTTTTGGATTCAAAATAGAGTCAAAGATAAATGTCAAAAAATAAGAATAAAAGAAAGAGTTTGAAAAAAAAATCAAAACAAAACAAAGAACAAGCTTATGGAACTACGTGCGACCTGATTCTTCTCTCTCAGGAGTGAGATACGTAGGCTGCCCTATTTCGGGCTCGGTCCAACCAAATAAAGATTTTAGAGTCACCCAGTCAACAAAAACTGGGGCATGAGTTAATGTGTTGTTTGAGTCGATTCCAAAAGTTGTAAGTCTCACCTCCACTTTAAGCATCGTTTGAACCTCTTGCCATCCTTTTCTAACCTTATCCGAAAGCCAAGTTACAACCAAAGAAAGTCCTTCAGATCAATTTTTGATAATGTTAAGGCTAAGCATGCAATGGATATGATGATACATTGTGAGGTACCACGTGTCTCCCTCAGTATAAGAAATCAGGAAAGAAATACAAAATGAGAGTCTTATTGGTGAAAACCCCCGCGGGCATCATAAGGCGATGGTGAGTTAAGAGAAATGAAAATGAGAGAGTCTTATTGATGAAAACCCTCGCAGGCACCATAAGGCGATGGTGAGTGGAGAGAAATAAAAATAAGAGAGTCTTATTGATGAAAACCCACACGGGCACCTAAGGCGATGGCGAGTTCAAGAGAAAAGTGATGTATGAGTCCAATAGATTTGAAGAAGCGGCTCAGCGGCAAAGGCACGAACTCAACGACAAATGAAGAGTTTAGATAGGAAGATCAGGAAGCTTAATCCAAAATGCATGTCATACTCATTGGAGTTCGTTGCCGTATTCAGATAAGTTTTCTTTTTGAATATAGGACATTGCCCTTTTCTTTCATTTACATATTCATGCTTTTTGTCTTTTCATTTACATATTCATGCTTTTTGTCTTTTTATGTCATTTATCAAAATAAAAGTCACCATCATTTCTTTACATTTTAAGTCAAGTCTGTGTCAAAACAAGCGAGAAAGGATTTTAAAATTTACTACCAGTCTTTCCAATTATATGAGGAAAAGCCAAGGACCAGCACATGAAAGAAATAGGATCGTAATTCAATGCGAAGCAAGGGAAGGCTATCAACTGACAGGCTGTTGGATTCGTGGAAGCATTCAGATTTGGGAAAAGGGTGCACCTCAGAGGCATGGTAAAATGGAAACCCATTGTTCGAGTCAGAACTCATTTCTCTCAATCTAGATTCGGGTCAATGATGCAGCAAGACAGGGCAAGTGTCGGCGATTTGGAACAAAGATGAAAGGAAGGAGTATTGGGGTAGATACCTGAGAAACCAAGAGCTGCAAGCCACCACAAAGTTTTTAACTGACAAATTTCCTTTGTTGAAATAGGGGCAAATTCGCTTAACTTAATTCAGCTACCATTGGAAATGCACATCCATGGGATTTTACTTTCTGCTCAGGACCCTCCTGAAAAATGGGATTTTACTTTCTGCTCAGGACCCTCCTGAAAATGGGATTTTACTTTCTACTCGGGACCCTCTTGAAAAATTGGATTTTACTTTCTGCTCGGGACCCTCTTAAAAAATGAGATTTTACTTTCTGCTCAGGACCCTCCTGAAAAATGGGACTTTACTTTCTGCTTAGGACCCT
>NW_025852303.1:856-1219 GCF_002878395.1 Capsicum annuum | reverse complement strand
AGGGTTCAGGGTTCAGGTCTGAGGGTTTAGGGTTTGGTTTTAGGTTTCAGGGTTTGGGATTTAGGGTTTGAGGTTCGAGGTTCAAGGTTTAGGGTTTAAGGTTTGAGGTTTGGGGTTCAGGGTTTGGGGTTCGGGGTTTGGGGTTTAGGGTTTAGGGTTCAAGGTTTGAGGTTTAGGGTTTGGGGTTAAGGATTCGAGGTTTAGGGTTTGGGGTTTAAGGTTTGCGGTTCAGGGTTTAGGGTTCAGAGTTCATCAGGGTTCAGGGTTCAGGGTATAGGGTTTAGGGTTCAGGGTTCAGGGTTCAGGGTTCAGGGTTCAGGGTTCAGGGTTCAGGGTTCAGGGTTCAGGGTTCAGGGTTCAGGC
>NW_025852303.1:463-756 GCF_002878395.1 Capsicum annuum | reverse complement strand
GGGTTCGGGGTTCGGGGTTCAGGGTTTAAGGTTCAGGGTTCGGGGTTTGGGGTTTGGGGTTTGAGGTTCGGGGTTCGAGGTTCGGGGTTCAGGGTTCCAGGTTCTGGGTTCTGGGTTTGGGGTTTTGGGTTCGGGGTTCCGGGTTCGGGGTTCTGGGTTCCGGGTTCGGGGTTTCGGGTTCGGGGTTCTGGGTTCGGGGTTCCGGGTTCGGGGTTCCGGGTTTGGGGTTCAGGGTTCGGTGTTCAGGGTTCGGGGTTCAGGGTTCGGGATTCGAGGTTCGGGGTTCGGGGTTC
>NW_025852303.1:0-363 GCF_002878395.1 Capsicum annuum | reverse complement strand
AGGGTTCAGGGTTCAGGTCTGAGGGTTTAGGGTTTGGTTTTAGGTTTCAGGGTTTGGGATTTAGGGTTTGAGGTTCGAGGTTCAAGGTTTAGGGTTTAAGGTTTGAGGTTTGGGGTTCAGGGTTTGGGGTTCGGGGTTTGGGGTTTAGGGTTTAGGGTTCAAGGTTTGAGGTTTAGGGTTTGGGGTTAAGGATTCGAGGTTTAGGGTTTGGGGTTTAAGGTTTGCGGTTCAGGGTTTAGGGTTCAGAGTTCATCAGGGTTCAGGGTTCAGGGTATAGGGTTTAGGGTTCAGGGTTCAGGGTTCAGGGTTCAGGGTTCAGGGTTCAGGGTTCAGGGTTCAGGGTTCAGGGTTCAGGGTTCAGGC
>NW_025852302.1:0-1443 GCF_002878395.1 Capsicum annuum | reverse complement strand
GCAGATCCCCAATCAAGACCAACTGCTCAGCCAGCGCCACCGATCACGCTGGTATTCGTGGCTTCGCCACCACATGAAACTCCCCTATATGCTGTGCGTCCCACAATGAGGCTTCCTAGGTCTGCCAGTGAGCCAGTACTGAAGGTTTCAGATAGTCAGTATTATGCCCCGGAGCCTACTTTGCAAATAAATGAACCGTATGGGTACACTCAGCCGCCTGCATTTCCATTTGATACGGAGAAACCTATCGCAACGGAGGAACAAGATATCATAGCCCGAAAATTAAAAAGTTTAGAACAGGCTATGAGGAATTTGCAAGGAATCGGAGATCATAGGAGTGTTTCCTATAAAGATCTTTGCATGTTCCCAGACATCAACCTTCTCCTCGGTTTTAAGATGCCGAAGTTCGAGAAGTATGCAAGACACGGTGATCTTGTTGCACACTTAAGACATTATTGCAACCAGTTGAGAGCTACAGGAGGAAAGGAAGAACTGCTCATGGCCTTCTTTGGCGAGAGTCTTTCTGATCTGGCCTCAGAATGGTTTAGCGATCGAGATATCGATAAATGGAACAGCTGGGATGATTTGGCTTCTGAATTTGTTCAACATTTTCAGTATAACATCGACCTGATTCTGGATGAAAAACCCTTGGTCAACATAAAGAAAAAGAGCACTGAAGGTTTTAGGGAATACGCGATAAGGTGGCGTGAACAGGCCGCCACGGTAAAGCCTCCAATGAAAGAAAGTAAGTTGGTAGAAGTTTTTATTCAGGCGCAGGATGAGGCCTATTTTCAACATTTACTTCTGGCAATGGGAAAGTCTTTTATAGAAGTCCTCAAAATGGGGGAGATAATAGAGGACGAAATTAAGACCGGCCGAATAGTGAGTTTTGCCGTATTAAAATCCACCACACAAATGATTCAAGGTGGATTTGGCGCATTTGGAGGTAAAAAGAAGAAATAAGACATGGCGACTGTCGTAGCTGGTACCCACTCTTATCCCAAAAGACCACCTCGCCCCTATCCCCAATCCCAAGCCCAAGTCTACGCCCAAGCTCCATATATTCCTCCCCACCATTACTACCCTCCACAAAACCCTTTATATTCCATTCCGCCACCCCCATACCCAGTATATAGCGCGCAGCCATATGCCCAAACCCCTTCTTACCCGCAGTGGCGTGTGCTCCACAAAATTGCCCATTTGCTCCACCAAATTACCAAAACCCCTCCAGACCCAGCTTTCAGCATAGGCCCGAGTATAAAAAAGAGAAGTCGGTCAAAAATCAATTCACACCTCTTGGGGAGTCATATGCTAGCTTGTTTGATAGGTTGAGAAAGTTGAAGGTTTTGATCCCAATTCAAGAAAGGCTTTCAAATCCACCGCTAAGGAATCTGGATATTCTTTAAGGTGTGCGTACTGTTCTGATATGCCTGGCCATGATAT
>NW_025852301.1:0-2163 GCF_002878395.1 Capsicum annuum | reverse complement strand
GGAGGTTGGGTCATCGATTTGAGGACAATAGGCGCTACCAGTGCTCCTTTCACCGTCAAGATGGGCTGACTCAGAGCTCCTACCATTGTCAACTTAGGTTTATCCTGACTTAAATCAACATACCTTCTGGCGCCTAGTACTGTGATCAGGGGTTTCTTTGTGCTTTCTTGGGCTTTATCTTCTCTCATTCCTTTCTGGCTCAATGACATTGCTTTTAAAGACTATTATACTCACCAATTTCTCCTCAATAGTCTGTACCTTGACAATAGGCTTATAACACCTTGAAGACTCTTTCCCATCATATATCAATTCTAACATATTGGTTTTAGCATGGGTTGGCAGCAGATTCTGGTTAATATTTGGACCCTCCGGGGCCTGGACCAGCATCTGATTTGTGTCAATTAAATCTTGGATAGCTCTCTTTAAATGTCAGCATTTCTCGATATCATGGCCAAGCATGTCAGAGCAGTACGCTCACCTTAAAGAATAATTGAAATTCCTCGGTAGTGGATTTGAAAGCCTTCCTTGAATTGGGCTTAAGACCTTCAACTTTCTCAACCTATCAAACAGGCTAGCATATGACTCCCTAAGAGGTGTGAATTGATTTTTGACCTCTTTCTCTTTCTTATACTCGGGCCTAGGTTAAAAACTGGGTCTGGAGGGGTTTTGATAATTCGGTGGAGCGAATGGGCGATTTTGTGGAGCTTGCGCGTGCCACTGCGAGTAAGAAGGGGTTTGGGCATATGGTTGTGCGCTATATACTGGGTACGGGGGTGGTGAAATAGAATATAAAGGATTTTGTGAAGGGTAGTAATGGTTGGGAGGAATATATAGAGCTTGGGCGTAGACTTGGGCTTGGGCTTAGGGATAGGGGTGAGGTAGTCTTTTAGGATAGGAATGGGTTTCAGCTATGATAGTCGCCACGTCCTCTTTCTTCTTTTTACCTCTGAATGTGCCAGATCCACCTTGAATCACTTGTGTGGTGGCTTTTAATGTGGCAAAACTCACTATTTGGCCGGTCTTGATTCCGTCCTCTATCATCTCCCCCATTTTGAGGACTTCAATAAATGACTTTCCCATTCCCAAAAGTAAATGTTCAAAATAGGTCTCATCTTGTGCCTGAATGAAAACCTCTACCAACTTACTTTCTTTCATTGGAGGCTTTACCCTGGCGGCCTGTTCATGCCACCTTATCGCGTATTCCCTAAAACCTTCAGTACTTTTCTTCTTCATGTTGACTAAGGATTTTTCGTTTGGAATCAGGTCGATGTTATACTGAAAATGTTGAACAAACTCAGAAGCTAAGTCATCCCAGCTGTTCCACTTGTCGATATCTTGATCGATAAACCATTCTGAAGCCAGATCAGAAAGACTCTCGCCAAAGAAGGCCATGAGCAGCTCTTTCCTTCTTCCTGTAGCCCTCAACTAGTTGCAATAACGTCTCAAGTATGCCACGAGATCACTGTGCCCTGCATACTTCTCGAACTTGGGCATTTTAAAATCGAGGGGAAGGCTGATGTCTGGGAACATGCAAAGATCTTTATAGGAAACACTCCTATAATCTCTGATTCTCTGCAAATTCCTCATAGCCTATTCTAAACTTTTCACCTTTCATGCTATGATTTCCTGTTCCTCCGTTGCAACAGGTTCCTCTGTATCAAATGGAACTGCAAGTGGCTGAGTATACCCATACGGTTCATTCATTCTCAAAGTAGGCTCCGGGGCATAATACTAACTATCTGGAACCTTCAATACTGGCTCACTGGCAGACCTAGGAAGCCCCATTGTGGGACGCACAGCATATATGGGAGCTTCAGGTGGTGGTGGAGCCACGAATACCGGTATGATCGATGGCGCCGGCTGAGCAGCGGGTCTTGATTGGGGAGCTGCCAAGGGCACACCAGGACTGCCAGGATAATAATGTCGTGGAGTGAATCCTGGCGCGTGCTCAGGTAACTCAGTAGGAGCGGATAATTGCACCTGAGAGAGCGGTGGGCAATTAGAGATATTCCCAAGACCTTCAAAGATCGGACGAGGAGGCATTCCGCTGGCCCATGCCCGGTGCAAATCTATCAGTTGTTGCCTGAGCCTTACTACCTCATCATTGTGTTATGAACTTTCTTCCCTGTGATCCTGATCCGGTTCAATGAGCAAATTTTCAAT
>NW_025852300.1:728-1110 GCF_002878395.1 Capsicum annuum | reverse complement strand
TAACCGGGTGGTAATGCAGGCTCATGTTATAATCCTTTAACAACTCCTACCATTACCTTTACCTGAGATTTAGTTCTTTCTGCATAAAGACATACTGCAAATTTTTGTAATCGGTAAAAGTGTCAACATGCACCCATAAAGATAGTGACGCCAAATTTTTAGTGCAAACACCACAACCGCTAACTCTAAATCATGGGTGGGATAGTTCTTCTTATGAACCTTTAATTGTCTAGCTACATAAGCCACCACCTTGCCATGCTGCATAAGTACACACCCAAGTCCTACCCGAGACGCATCATAATAAACTGCAAATCCCTCTATACCTCAAGAAGGGTCAAAATCTAAGCGGTAGCCGACCTGTCTTTCAGTTTATCAAAACTAT
>NW_025852300.1:0-628 GCF_002878395.1 Capsicum annuum | reverse complement strand
TGTTGACCAATATCTTCCTTAATCTACATCAAAATGGGATCTTTAGTTCACTTTTCCATAACTTCTGCACAAAGAGCGGATTTAGCTACCTCTTGTACGAACACCCCTCCATCCTCGGAATCTAGGAGTTGGACTCCCAAATTAGCAAACCAATGAATATCCCTTCACCATATTCTCTTTCCTTCCTCCACACGAGAAAGACTGCCCATGGACAACCTGCTAAAGGCGTCAGCCACCACATTGCCTTAACCGGGTGGTAATGCAGGCTCATGTTATAATCCTTTAACAACTCCTACCATTACCTTTACCTGAGATTTAGTTCTTTCTGCATAAAGACATACTGCAAATTTTTGTAATCGGTAAAAGTGTCAACATGCACCCATAAAGATAGTGACGCCAAATTTTTAGTGCAAACACCACAACCGCTAACTCTAAATCATGGGTGGGATAGTTCTTCTTATGAACCTTTAATTGTCTAGCTACATAAGCCACCACCTTGCCATGCTGCATAAGTACACACCCAAGTCCTACCCGAGACGCATCATAATAAACTGCAAATCCCTCTATACCTCAAGAAGGGTCAAAATCTAAGCGGTAGCCGACCTGTCTTTCAGTTTATCAAAACTAT
>NW_025852299.1:809-2291 GCF_002878395.1 Capsicum annuum | reverse complement strand
CAAACTAGAGAAAATCAAGAAAATCTAAATAATGAAATTAATTATTTAGATTTTCTTGATTTTCTCTAGTTTTTCTAATATATTCTAACATCTCTTAATCTATATAATATCCTTCTGGGTAAATTTCTTCGTATAACTGTTCTAGCCAATTTATAGTTTCAATTTCATAGTTTATTACTTTTTCTAATATCATTTTCTTAATGTCTATTATTTCTATATCTTTAAGTATATGTAAGATTAAAGCTTTAAGATAATCTAGATAATCTATCTTTTAAAATTGGTTTTATTATAATATTTTGTAGTTGTTTGTTTTAGCCTTAGTAGTTCTTGCATATTTTTATTAAGAATTCTATGTATTTTATATCTTTATTTTCCATGTATTTGTCTATATTTATTTTTATCTGTTTTTCTAGTAATTGTATGTTTTTCATATCTTTTTCTAAATTTTCTTTGTAATTTGTCATGGTAAGTATTTGTAAGAGTAATTAGGTAGATATGGTATATAATTTACACTAGTCATGTAATATTTACCAAAGGCTTTTTCAAATATTATTTTTCTTATATCTACTACTTTTATATCTCTAAGTGCATACAAAATAAGTATTTTAAATTTATCTACCATCTCATCATATAAATAATTATTCATTTTCATAAAATTGATTTTTACAAAGTATTCCCTTCAACCATATACATAACAAAATATGACCATCTTAGCTTACTATATACTAGATTATTCTTAAATAATATGTTCTTCGGTCACTATTAACATGGTAATCCGGATACTTTTTCCCTTAAACAGCTCCTCTACTCTGGTTACTCCCCGCCACGGCTTCTTGCCTCATTGGTTTCACCTTTAGGATGGCATAGTTCTTAGGGATCTTTCTCCTTTTCTGCTTTGTTAATAAACTTCTTAACATATTATTCTTCGAATAATTCTACTATAAAGTAACTAGTATGAATTTATTTTATCATATCATGATTGTTGGGAATTATGAATTTAGCTATTCATAATCATAAATAAATATACCTGTTCGCGTAGTTTTGATATTTCTGAAGTTTGTTCCTCCATAGCTTTTTCCATTGAAATATGTCTATTTAATTAACTGAGTAACATATTTGTTGTGGAATGGAGAGAATGTTTGCTTCAACGCATGAAGGCTTGCCTTTGCAATGCCTTCGTCTTTCTTTATTTATAGAATGAAAAGAAACTTTACAATCTAATCTTCACACGTTTTTAAAATTGTAAAACTAAAAAGTCAAAAAGGGAGGCTAGGGTACTAACTAGCCTACTAGCCTTTAATTTCTTACAAACCTACAAATCTGCAATTAATACATCTTACGTAAAGTCTAAACAATAATTCAAGACTTTGTACAATAATTCAACAATATCTTGTCTCCGTTGATTTTATCGTATCTGCTATATCTCCATTATTGCTTCTTATCTTATCTTTCCAGTTGGCATTTTGTCTTCTTTTATTCTAG
>NW_025852299.1:0-709 GCF_002878395.1 Capsicum annuum | reverse complement strand
CTTTTTCCATTGAAATATGTCTATTTAATTAACTGAGTAAAATATTTATTGTGGAATGGAGAGAATGTTTGCTTCAACGCATGAAGGTTTGCCTTTGCAATGCCTTCGGCTTTCTTTATTTATAGAATGAAAAGAAACTTTACAATCTAATCTTCACACGTTTTTAAAATTGTAAAACTAAAAAGTCAAAAAGGGAGGCTAGGCTACTAACTAGCCTTTAATTTCCTACAATCCTACAAATTTACATCTTTACTTAAAAGTCTAAAATTTGTACAATAATTCAACAATAATAAGACTTTGTACAATAATTCAACAGTATCTTGTCTCCGTTGATTTTGTCGTATCTGCTATATCTCTATTATTGCTTCTTATCTTATCTTTTCAGTTAGCATTTTGTCTTCTTTTATTCTAGATGTACTTCTGAAATAATATTATCTTCTCCATTACACCTTGAACATTGGTGATCTGGATATTTGTGTCCAATTATTTTACAATATCTTGTCAGTAGTCCGTCTGAAATAAATCCTTTTTTAATTGCTCTAGCGGTAGATTGTTTTTCTGGGTTGAGTAATGTCATTATCCGTTGTCTGACATCTTCCATATCTGCTTGTCGTAGCTCTTTTGAATTTGAGTAAATCATTTGATGATCTCTCGAATAATAGCTCCATATTGGGTTTTCATTAGTATAATTATTTGCTAGTTCTTGAAT
>NW_025852298.1:0-4508 GCF_002878395.1 Capsicum annuum | reverse complement strand
GGACCATAGTGGGATGATCCCCAACCTTCATGGCACACTCGATCAATTTTCAGCCCACAGCATGCCCAGACACCGGGCACACCCCCAAAACCATGGGCAATAGCACACAAATTTGGCCCGAAAATGCCCAGTTCGCTCCGTTTCGGCCGTTTCTCCACCTAAATGGCCGCAAAAAATTAAACTGACTACACAGAGATGATCCCCAACCTACCTAGTATGCCTTGGTTCATTTTTGTTCTACAACACGCCTGGACCCCGAGCTCACCCCTAAAATCGTGGGCTATAGCATACCGATTTGGCCCGAAAATGTCCCTTTAGCGCTATTTCGCCTATTTGTCTACTCAAATGACCACGAAAAATTAAAAGGACCATACTGGGACAATCCCTAACCTCCCTGGCATACCTCGGTCAATATTTTGCCCACAACTAGCCCGACCCTGTGCTTACCCCCAAATCCATGGGCTATAGCACACCGATTTAGCTTGGAAATTCCCCGTTCATGCTGCTCCGCCCGTTTGTCTACCTAAATGGCCATGAAATATCAAAAGGACCATACTGGCATGATCCCCTACCTCCCTAGCATGCCTCAGTCGATTTTTGGAAGACATCACGCTCGAACCCCAGACCCACTCCCAAAACCATGGGTTGTTGCACACCGATGTGGCCTGAAAATGCCCCATTTGTGCCGTTTTGCTTGTTTGTCTGCCCAAATAGCCACAAAAAATCAAACGAACCATACTAGGATGATTCCCAATATCCCTGGCTTGCCCCGGTTGATTTTTAGCCCACAATATACCTGGACCATGGGCCCACCCACGAAAACGTGGGTTATAGCACACCGATTTGGTCTAAAAATGACCTGTTCACGCCGTTTCGATCGTTTGACAACCCAAATGGCCATGAAAAATTAAACGGACCATACTGAGATGATCCCCAACCTCCCTAGCATACCTCGATCATACAAACCTCAAGCCCATCCCCAAAACTTTGGTTTATGGCACACCGATTTGGCCCAAAAATGCCTTGTTCACGCTGTTTCGCCCGTTTGCCCACCCAAATAGCCACAAAATATTATACAGACTATACTGGGATGATACCTAACCTCTATGGCATGCCTCAATCGATTTTTGGCCCACAAAATGCTCGGACCCCAAGCCCATACCCAAAACCGTGGTCTATAGCACACCGATTTTGCTTGAAAATGCCCCATTCGCGCTGTTTCACCCGCTTGTCCACCCAAATAGCCAAGAAATATTAAACGGACCATACTAGCATGATTCTCATTCTCCTTGGCATGGCTCAGTCGATGTTCGTCCAACAACACGCCCGGACCTCGAGCCCACTCCTAAAACCGTGGGATATAGTACACCGATTTGGCCCTAAAACTCCCCTTTCGTGCTATTTCACCCATTTGTCCACCCAAATGGCCATGAAAAATTAAACGGACCATAATGGGATGATCCCAACCTCCATGGAATGACTTGATCAATTTTTGGCCTCCAGCACGCCCGAACCCCGAGCACACCTACGAAACCGTGGGCTATAGCAAATCGATTTGGCCTAAAAATGCCCCATTCGCGTCGTTTCGCCAGTTTTTCCACCCAAATAGACACAAAAATTTAAAATGACCACACTAAGATGATCCCCAACCACCCTAGCACACCCCGGTTGATTTTTGGCCCACAACACACCCGAACCCGAAGTCCACCCCCAAAACCGTGGGCTATAACACACTAATTAAGGTTGGAAATGCCTCGTTCGTCCCATTTCACCCGTTTGTCCACTCAAATAGCTGTAAAAAATTAAATAGACCACATTGGGATGATCCCAATCTCTATGGAATGCGTGGATCAATATTTGGCAAAAAGCACACTCGAACCCCGGGCCCACCCCCAAAACCACAGGCTATAGCACACTGATTTTGCTCGAAAACACCCCGTTCGTGCCGTTTTGCCCCTTTATGCACCCAAATGGCCACAAAAAATTTAATGGACCATACTGAGGTGATCCCTAACCTTCGTGGTATGCGCTGATCAATTTTCTGCCCACAGCACGCCCGGACCCTGGGCCCTCCCCTAAAACTGCAAGCTATAGCATATGGATTTCGCCTGAAAATGCCCCGTCTATGCTGTTTTGCAAATTTTCCACCCAAATAGCCCCAAAAAATTAAACAGACCACACTGGGATGATCCTCAACCTCCCTGGCATGCTCCGATCAATTTTTGACCCACGACACACCCGGGACGACGCCCAAAACCGTGGGCTATTTCATACCGATTTGGCCTGAACATGCCTCATTCGCGTCGTTTTGCTCGTTTGCTAACCCAAATAGCCACATAAAATTAAACTAGGATGATCCCCAACCTCTTTGGCACATCTCAGTCAATATTTGGACCACAACACGCCCAGACCATGAGCCCACACCCAAAACTGTGGGCTATAGCACACCGATTTAGCCCAAATATGCCTCATTCGCGCCGTTTTGCCCGCTTTTCAACCCAAATAAACACAAAAAAAATTAACGTACCACACTGGGACGATCCCTAACATCCCTGGAATGCCACGATCAATTTTTGGCCCACAGCATGCCCGAAACCCAGGCCCACCCCTAAAATTGTGGGGTATAGCACATAGATTTTTACCTAAAATGCCCCGTTCACCTCGTTTTGCCCGTTTGTCCACCCAAACTTCCATAAAAAAATTAAACAGACCATACTGGGATGATCCCTAACCTTCCTGGCATACCCCGATCAATTTTTAGCCCACAGCACGCCCAGACCTCGGGCCCACCCCTGAAACCGTAGGCTATAGCACACCGATTTAACCCGAAAATGTACAATTCACACCGTTTCGCCCATTTGTCCACCCAAATGGCAAATAAATGTTAAACGGACCAGACTGGGATGATCCCCAACCTTCCTGACATACCTCTTTTAATTTTTGGCCAACAGTCTGCCTGGAACCCGGTCTCACCCCCAAAACCGTGGGCTATAGCACATCGATTTGGCCTGAAAATGTCCTGTTCTTGCTGTTTGCCCGTTTGTCCACCCAAATGGCCACGAAAAATAAAACAGATAACATTGAGATGATCCCCAACCTCCCTGGCACACCTCGATCGATTTTTGGTGAACAGCACGTCCTGACCCCAGGACTACCTCCAAAATCGTGGGCTATAGCAAACTATTTGGCTCAAAAATGACCCTTCACACCGTTTCACCCATTTGTCCATCCAAATAGCAACAAAAACTTAAACGGACCACACTGGGATGATCCCCAACCACTCTGGCATGCCCCGATTAATTTTTGCCCCATAGTGCATCCAAATCTTTGGCCCACCCCCAAAACGTGGGAAATAGCACACCAATTTTGCTCAAAAATGTCCTGTTCCCATTGTTTTGCCCGTTTGTCCATCCAAATGGCCACGAAAAATTGAACAGACCACACTGGAACGATCCTCAACCTCCGTGGCACATCCCGATCAATTTTTAGCCCAAAGCACGCCTGGACCTCGGGCCCACCCCCAAAACCATTGGCTATAGCACACCAATTTGACCTAAAAATGCCCCGTTCATGTCGTCCTACCCGTTTGTCCACCCTAATGGCCACTAAAAAATAAATGAACCATACTGGGATGATCCCTCCCTGACACGCCTATATCAATTTTTGGCTAACAACACGCCTGGACCATAGGCCCTCCCTCGATATCGTGGGCTATAGCATACAAATTTGGCTCAAAAATGCCCGATCGAACTATTTTGCCCATTTTTCCATCCAAATGGCCACGAAAAATTAAACGCACCACACTGGGATGATCCTATATCTTCCTGGCATGCCCTGGTCAATTTTCGTCCTACAGCCCACCTGGACCCTAGCCCACCCCTAAAATCGTGGGCTATAGCACACCGATTTGGCCCGAAAATGATCCATTCGGGCCATTTTTTCCGTTTGACCATCCAATTAGCCATAAAAATTTAAACGGATCATACTGGAATGATCCCCAACCTCCATGGCATGCCCCGATCAATTTTCATCCCATGGCATGCCCGAAACGTAGGCCCACCCCCAAAATTGTAGGCTATAGCACAATGATTTTGCCAGAAAATATCCCGTTCGCGTCGTTTTACCCGTTCGTACACCCAACCTTTGTGGCATACCCCTATCGATTTTTGGCCCATAACATGCCCATCCCCAATCCCACCCCCGAAAAAATACCCTGTTCAAGTCGTTTTGCCCGTTTGTCCACCTAAATGGCCTAAAAAATTAAAAGGTCCATACTGGGATGATCCTCATCCCTCCTGGCATGCCTCGATTAATTTTTTGCCCACAGAATGCCTGGACCCCATACTCATCCCCAAAATCATGGGTTATAGCACACCAATTTGGCAAGAAAATACCCTGTTCGCGCCCTTCCCCCTGTTTGTCCACCCAAATTGCCAAAAAAAAATAAACGGACCACACTAGATGATACTTAACCTCCCTGGCATGCCTCGATCGATTTTTGGCCCACA
>NW_025852297.1:0-3375 GCF_002878395.1 Capsicum annuum | reverse complement strand
TTTTTATATTCTTATTGGCGGCTTCTACAGCACCATTGGCTTTTGGATGATATGGAGTAGAATTTCGATGTGCAATCTTAAACTATTGACATACTTCTTGCATCAAATGACTATTGAGATTGGAAGCATTGTCTGTAATGATCGTCTTGGGAATTCCAAATCTACAAATGATATTGGCATGAACAAAATCTACCACAGCTTTCTTTGTCACTGACTTGAAAGTTACTGCTTCTACCCGCTTTGTGAAGTAGTCAATGGCTACCAAAATGAATCTATGCCCATTTGATGCCTTTGGCTCAATCGGCCCAATCACATCCATTCCCCAAGCCACGAACGGCCATGGAGCGGCCATTGCATGAAAATCAACAGGAGGAGAACATATCAGATCACCGCGTACCTGACATTGATGACACTTTCGAACAAATTGAATAGAATCCCTTTCCATAGTAAGCCAGTAATAACCTTCTCGAAGAATCTTCTTTGACAAGACATGACCATTCATGTATGACCCGCAGACTCCAGAGTGTATTTCAACCATGATTGCCGAGGCTTCTTTTGCATCTACACACCTTAAAAGTCCCAAATCTGGGGTCTTCTTATACAAGATTCTCCCACTTAAGAAAAATCCACTAACCAAACGCCTAATAGTCCTCTTTTGATCGTTGGTGGCGTATGATGGATATTCTACTGACTGAATGTACCACTTGATATCCAAGAACCAAGGTTCTCCATCGAGCTCTTCTTCAACTCCATTACAGTAAGCATGCTGATCACGACTCTGTATATGTACTGGATTGATGTAGGCTTTATCAGGATGTTGGAGCATTGAAGACAGAGTGGCTAAAGCATCAACAATTTCACTACGAATCCTTGGAATATGCCTAAATTTTACTAACACAAATCGTTGACATAGCTCCTGCAAGCATTGTCGATACGGGATGAGCTTCAAATCTTGAGTCTCCCAATCGCCTTGAATTTGATGGACGAGTAAATCCAAATCTCCCAACACCAATAATTCTTGGACTCCCATATCAACAGCTAACCTCAAACCAAGAATGCAGGCTTTATACTCTGCCATATTATTAGTATAGTAGAATCGAAGTTGTGCTATTATCTAGAAATGTTGTCCTGACTCAGAGATAAGAACCGCACCTATTCTGACTCCTTTCATATTGACAGCTCCATCAAAAAATAACCTCCAACCTGGATCAGCATCTATAACGACTTCATCGACACACGACACTTCTTCATCAGGAAAATATGTCTTTAATGGCTCGTACTCTTCATCGATGAGATTCTCAGCAAGATGATCTGCCAAGGCTTGGGCTTTCATGGTGGTTCGAGTCACATATACAATGTTGAACTCGGTAAGCAATAGTTGCCACTTTGCCAATCGTCCCGTTGGCATAGGCTTCTGAAAGATATACTTCAAAGGATCCATATGGGAGATGAGATAAGTAGTATAGGATGAGAGATAATGCTTCAAATTCTGTGCTACCCAAGTTAGGGCACAACATGTCCTTTCAAGAAGAGTATACCTGGCCTCATATGCGGTGAACTTCTGCTAAGATAATAAATAGCCTGCTCTTTTTTGCCTGTGACATCATGTTGTCCCAAGACACAACCGAAAGAATTGTCCATGACTGATAAATATAAGATCAAAGGCCTACCAGGCTCTGAAGGTACCAGCCGGGCGGATTTAACAAATATCTTTTGATTCGATCGAATGCTTCCTGACATTCTTCAGTCCATTTTACCGCAACACTCTTTTTCAGCAACTTGAATATGGGCTCACAAGTGGTTGTGAGTTGAGCAATAAACCTGCTAATGTAGTTCAGTCTACCCAGCAAACTAATCACCTTCGTTTTATTCTTGGGCGGGGGCAAATCCTAAATGGCTTTAATTTTTGAGGGATCCAATTCAATTCCCCGACGGCTGACTCAAAACCCCAACAACTTTCTAGATGGAACTCCAAATACACATTTTGTTGGGTTGAGTATGAGATTATAACTGCAAAGCCTTTCAAAGAACTTTCTTAAATCTTTAACACGGTTGGCCTGACTTTTTGACTTAATAATCACATCATCCACGTAGACCTCAATCTGCTTATGTATCTTATCATGAAACATAGTGGTCATGGCTCTCATGTACGTTGCTCCAGCATTCTTTAAACCGAATGGCATCACTCGATAACAATAAGTTCCCCATGGTGTGATAAAAGATGTCTTCTCCGCATCTTCATCATCCATAATGATCTGGTGATATCCAGTAGAGCAATCCACGAAAGAGGCAACCTCGTGTTTAGCACAGTTGTCTAACAAAATGTGAATGTTGGGCAGTGGAAAATCATCTTTCGGACTGGCTTTGTTCAAATCACGGTAATCAACACACACTCAAATTTTTCCATCTTTCTTTGGTACGGGAACAACATTAGATAACCACATGGGATAGCGAGCCACTCGAATTACTTTGGATTCAAGTTGTTTCATGATTTCCTCTTTGATTTTAATACTTACATCTGTTTTAAACTTCCTCAACTTCTGTTTGATGGGAGGGAACGCAGGATCAGTCGGCAATTTGTGAGCCACTAATGCTTGAACATCCTTATAATCAATTAATGCTTGAATCATTCCATCTTTTAGCTGTGGAAAAATATGTACACTGATTTTAGTTTCCCTAACATCTTCTTGATCCCCCAGATTTATTGGCTTAGTCTCATTCAAATTAGGATTTGGTTTGTCTTTAAACTGTTCCAACTCTTTGCTTATTTCTTCTAGTGCTTCTTCTTCATCATATTCCCTATCCTGCTTCAGTACATCTTGATTAGTTTGGATTTTAAAATCAGGCTAAAAATTTCACATGCATGTCATGTCATTAGAATCAGCATAAAGAGAACTGTGTAAAAAAGAAAAACAAAATATATTAGACACGAAACAAAAGGGACATTGCATTTCATTAAATAAAAAAATAGAAGGGTTTAAACATAGATGCCAACATAAACAAACTAAAATCCAAATTACAACCCTAAAATAACTCGGATAAACAGAAAGAAAAACAAAATAAACTACCAAAACTCCCTCCTGACGGGGAGAGGAGTGACTTCCCAATCATTGAGCCGGACAGCTGGACCTATGAATTGTACGTATGCCATACTGTACCTTCTCCTGCTTCGACCATATCAACTTCAATAAAAAGGTTCTGGAAGTCATTAACTAATTCAACTTCAAATTCCACATGCTTCGTGACACCGCTCTTAACAAATAATTCACTGAGTAGTGGCATTGGGCGAGGGAGTGACCATGTTTCCTTTTTCCTTCCCTTGGCTTTCTTCAGATCTTCAGCCGTAGGCTCAAATCCCAGACCAAATATGCCCAC
>NW_025852296.1:732-4878 GCF_002878395.1 Capsicum annuum | reverse complement strand
AGGACTTTCTTTGGTTGTAACTTGGCTTTTGGTTAAGGTTAGAAAAGATGGTAAGGGGCTCAAACGATACTTGAAGTAGGGGTGGGACTTACAACTTTTGGAATCGACTCAAACAACACATTAACTCATGCCCCAGTCTTGTTGAGGGTGAATCTCAAATCTTTATTTGGTTGGATCAAGCCTGAAATAGGGCAGCCTACATATCTCATACCCGAGAGAGGAGAATTCAGGTCGCACATAGTTCCATCAGCTTGTTCTTTGTTCTGATTTGATTTTGATTTTTTTTCGACATTTCGACATCTTTGACTCTATTTTGATTCCAAAAGAGGGATATGAAAGAAAAATAAAACAAAGCTCAAACGGGTAAACAAGGAATGACACAATATTTGGATAGAAGAATAAAATGCTTTCATCATATCAATCTTCAAAAATGCAAGTACTAAACATGCAATAAAATCAAACAAAGGATCAAATATTATAAATAGTATCTTTTGACCGCATCAGCATTGATAGTCATTTATGCCATTTTGCCTTTAATATCTGTCAAATATAAGGCTCCATTGGGCAACACTTTCTTCACAACGAAGGGACCTTGCCAGTTAGGGGAGAACTTGCCTTTCGCTTCAACCTGGTGAGGAAGGATGCGTCTCAATACCAAATGACCAACTTCAAAATTCCTGAGATGGACTTTTTTGTTATACGCTCGAGCCATCCTCTTCTGATACAACTGGCCATGACACGCAGACGTTAGCCTTTTTTCCTCAATCAAACTTAAATGTTCCAGTCGGGTTTTTACCCATTCATCATCATCAATCTCTGCTTCTACCATGTCTCGAAGAGAGGGAGTTTCAACTTCTGCAGGGATGACTGCTTCTGTCCCATGCACCAATAAATATGGAGCTGCCCCCATTAAAGTGCGAACAGTGGTGCGATAACCTAGCAATGCAAACGGCAACTTTTCATGCCACTGTCTAGATCCTTGTACCATCTTTTGCAGTATCTTTTTTATATTCTTATTGGCGGCTTCTACAGCACCATTGGCCTTTGGGCGATATGAAGTAGAATTTCGATGTGCGATCTTAAACTGTTGACATACTTCTTGCATCAAATGACTATTGAGATTGGCCGCATTGTCTGTAATGATCCTCTTAGGAATTCCAAATCTACAAATGATATTGGCATGAACAAAGTCCACTACAGACTTCTTTGTCACTGACTTAAAAGTTACTGCTTCTACCCACTTTGTGAAGTAGTCAATGGCTACCAAAATGAATCTATATCCATTTGATGCCTTCGGCTCAATCGGTCCAATCACATCCATTCCCCAAGCCACGAACGGCCATGGAGCGGCCATTGCATGTAAATCAACAGGAGGAGAACGTATCAGATCACCGTGTACCTGACATTGATGACACTTTCAAACAAATTGAATAGAATCCCTTTCCATAGTAAGCCAGTAATAACTGGCTCGAAGAATCTTCTTTGACAAGACATGACCATTCATATGCGATCCACATACTCCAGAGTGTATTTCAACCATGATTGCCGAGGCTTCTTTTGCATCTACACACCTTAAAAGTCCCAGATCTGGGGTCCTCTTATACAAAATTCCCCCACTTAAGAAAAATACACTAGCCAAACGCCTAATAGTCCTCTTTTGATCGTTGGTGGCATATGCTGGGTATTCTCCTGACTGAATCTACCGCTTGATATCCAAGAACCAAGGTTCTCCATCGAGCTCTTCTTCAACTGCATTACAGTAAGCATGCTGATCACGACTCTGTATATACACTGGATCGATATAGGCTTTGTCAGGATATTGGAGCATTGAAGACAGAGTGGCTAAAGCATCAGCAATTTCATTATGAATCCTTGGAATATGCCTAAATTTTACTAACACAAACCGTTGACATAGCTCCTGCAAGCATTGTCAATACGGGATGAGCTTCAAATCTTACGTCTCCCAATTGCCTTGAATTTGATGGACGAGCAAATCCGAATCTCCCAACACCAATAATTTTTGGACTCCCATATCAACAGCTAACCTCAAACCAAGAATGCAGGCTTCATACTCTGCCATATTGTTAGTACAGTAGAATCGAAGTTGTGCTGTTACCGGGAAATATTGTCCCAATTCAGAGATAAGAACTGCACCTATTCCGACTCTTTTTATATTGACAGATCCATCGAAAAATAACCTCCAACCAGGATCAGCATCTATAACGACTTCATCGATATACGACACTTCTTCGTCAAGAAAATATGTCTTTAATGGCTCCTACTCTTCATCTATGGGATTCTCAGCAAGATGATCTGCCAAGGCTTGCGCTTTCATGGCGGTTCGAGTCACATATACAATGTCAAACTTAATACGCAATATTTGCGACTTTGCCAATCGACCCGTCGGCATAGGCTTCTGAAAGATATACTTTAAAGGATCCATGCGGGAGATGAGATAAGTAGTATAGGATGAGAGATAATGCTTCAACTTCTGTGCTACCCAAGTTAGGGCACAACACGTCCTTTCAAGAAGAGTATACCTGGCCTCATATGCGGTGAACTTCTTGCTAAGATAATAAATAGCCTGCTCCTTTTTGCCTGTGACATCATGTTGACCCAAGACAGAACCGAAAGAATTGTCCATGACTGATAAATATAAGATCAAAGGCCTACCAGGCTCCGGGGGTACCAGCACGGGCGAATTTGACAAATATCTTTTGATTCGATCGAACACTTCCTGACATTCTTCAATCTATTTTACCGCAGCACTCTTTTTTAGCAACTTGAATATGGGCTCACAAGTGGTTGTGAGTTGAGCAATAAACCTGCTAATGTAGTTCAGTCTACCAAGAAAACTCATCACTCATTTCTATTCTTGGGCGGGGGCAAATCCTGAATGGCTTTGATTTTTGAGGGATCCAATTCACTTCCCCGACGGCTGACTACAAACCCCAACAGCTTTCCAGACGGAACTCCAAATACATATTTTGCCGGGTTGAGTTTGAGATTATACCTGCGCAGCCTCTCAAAGAACTTTCTTAAATATTTAACATGGTCGGCCTGACTTTTTGACTTAATAATCACATCATCCACGTAGACCTCAATCTCCTTATGCATCATATCATAAAACATAGTGGTCATGGCTCTCATGTATGTTGTTCCAGCATTCTTCAAACCGAACGACATCACTCGATAACAATAGGTTCCCCATGGTGTGATAAAAGATGTCATCTCCGCGTCTTCATCATCTATAATGATCTGGTGATATCCGACATAGCAATCCACAAAATAGGCAACCTCGTGTTTAGCACAATTGTCTAACAAAATGTGGATGTTAGGCAGTGGAAGATCATCTTTCAGACTTGCTCTATTCAAATCACGGTAATCAACACACACTCAAATTTGGCCATCTTTCTTTGGTACGGGAACAACATTAGATAACCACATGGGATAGCGAGCTACTCGAATTACTTTGGCTTCAAGTTGTTTCATGATTTTCTCTTTAATTTTAATACTTACATCCGTTTTAAACTTCCTTAACTTCTGTTTGACAGGAGGGAACGCGGGATCAGTTGGCAATTTGTGAGCCACTAATTCAGTGCTTAAACCAGGTATATCATCATAAGACCATGCAAAAACATCCTTATAATCAATTAATGCTTGAATCATTCCATCTTTTAGCTGTGGCACAACATGTCCACTGATTTTAGTTTCCCTAACATTTTCTTGATCCCCTAGATTTATTGGCTCAGTCTCATTCAAATTAGGATTCGGTTTGTCTTCAAACTGTTCCAACGCTTTGCTTATTTCTTCTAGTGCTTCTTCTTCATTATATTCCCCATCCTTCTTCATTACATCTTGATTAGTTTGGATTTTAAGATCAGGCTGAAAATTCCGCATGCATGTCATGTCATTAGAATCAGCACAAAGAGAACTATGTAAGAAAAGAAAAATAAAATATATTAGACACGAAACAAAAGGGACATTGCATTTCATTAAATAAAATATAGAAGAGTTTAAACACAGATGCCAACATAACATAAACAAACTAAAATCCAAATTACAACCCTGAAATAACTCGGATAAATAGAAAGAAAAACAAAATAAACTACCAAAACTCCCTCCCCATCAGGAGGGAGTTTTGGT
>NW_025852296.1:0-632 GCF_002878395.1 Capsicum annuum | reverse complement strand
TGGATTTTAAGATCAGGCTGAAAATTCCGCATGCATGTCATGTCATTAGAATCAGCACAAAGAGAACTATGTAAGAAAAGAAAAATAAAATATATTAGACACGAAACAAAAGGGACATTGCATTTCATTAAATAAAATATAGAAGAGTTTAAACACAGATGCCAACATAACATAAACAAACTAAAATCCAAATTACAACCCTGAAATAACTCGGATAAATAGAAAGAAAAACAAAATAAACTACCAAAACTCCCTCCTGATGGGGAGAGGAGTGACTTCCTAATTATTGAGCCAGACAGCTGGACCTATGAATTGCACGTCGGCTATACTGGTACCTTCTCCTGCTTTGCCCATATCAACTTCAATAAAAAGGTTCTGAAAGTCATCAACTAATTAAACTTCAAATTCCACATGCTTCGTGACACCGCTCTTAACAAATGATTCACTGAGTAGTGGCATTGGGCGAGGGAGTGACCATGTTTCCTTTTTCCTTCCCTTGGCTTTCTTTAGATCTTCAGCTGTAGGCTCAAATCCCAGACCAAACGTGCCCACGTTCTCACTCGGACATATGGGATGAACTATACCGTGCAGAGACGCTCCCAAACCCTTTCCTGGCTCAAATTCGTATTTCC
>NW_025852295.1:0-2976 GCF_002878395.1 Capsicum annuum | reverse complement strand
TATTTATTAGTTAATCTATCTCGTAGATTTACCCTTTAAATTGTTGATGTGATATGATGAAATAAGGTGGTGGAGTGTTTTTTTCTTTTCCTTCAATCTTCTGACCAATACAAAGATATTGTTTTATAATGTATTATATTGTATATATGTATATATTATATTGTATTGTACTGTATTTTAAATATAATGTTTATATAGATTCTATTATTTTACGCTGTCTTTATTTAATGTCACAAAATAATAATTTGAAGGATAAACCTATACGGAAAGTAAGGTACAAGGTAAAGCTACAATAGAAAGTTGGGATTAAGAATAAGTAGAGAAAAAATGAGAAAAAAAAATATAAGGTAACGACGCGATCAAAGTTATGTTGAATTTATATGATATGAGAATGAATTCTACTGATTGTAAGAAAGGGTCATTCGGTGTACTAAGCTCCCTTGATTTGTGTTGTTTAAAGAATTGAGTCGGATCATAAGGGTCTATTGTATGCAACCTTGTTTACCTTTATGCATGAGGTTATTTCCACGGTTCGAACTTGTGACCTCCTAGTCATATGACAACAACAGAAATCAGTTCCGATATGACTATCCTTTCAAAGGAAGGTTTTGTCATGGTGAAATTTGAGACAAAATTGAAAGCAAGAAAGATAGGATAAAGGATAAAAGAAGATTATTATAATAAGCAAAGTCAAAATGAGAAAAAATATACTAATGCAGCAACAACAAATCCAGTATATTCCCAAAGATAAAGTTTGGGGAAGGTAGCGTGTAGGCACATCTTACGCCTACCTTGAAGAGGCAGATTGACGATTTTTCGTAAGACCCTCGGCTCAAGTATCAAACATTGTCAGAGCAGTTAACAGGAGCAACAACCATAATCAACAAAAGTAATAACTGAAGCAAAGTAAAACAATAAAGAATACCAAAAGTCCTATGATTGTCCAACTACGTAACGACGCGATCACATCAAATGAGGACAATAAAAAAAACTAGTGGAGCATTTTTGTAGCAATCTTTTCTTTTGTTTATTTGATGAAAATTTGAACCTCATATCTCCACAAAAAACTTTCATATAGTATTTAGAATCATATTTTTCCTTTACCTCCACTGTAAAAAACCACAAATCCACTTGTCCTATTTTCTTTATTGATGCTATAAGCAACATAATCATCCATTATCTTGACTGAAAAATTGCCAAAAGTTACTCGTACCGACGAACGCTCACCTTTCTGTTGACGATAAAGGTCTAATATATTCAACCAGACAATATTTCCCTCGTAGGAAATCGAAGCCACCATATTTTTGTACTCAACTTCATAAGGAGCATAATTTTCGACTACGAAATCGATAGTCAAGTTTTGAGCTGATAGAGATGAATAAGGCCATGGTGAAAAACTTGATATTAGAATATGGGATAAATTTGTGATCCCTTAGATAAAATATCTAGTAAACTAAGAAGACACCACAGTACAAAACTAAAAATGAGATAAATTATAATTTGTCCTGGTATAGGATACCTATTGAATAGGGCACCACAATAACGATCATTTGGACAATAATATTTGTTACTATGGTTTTGTTCATTGGATGAAACATCAATAATAGTAGATGGATTGGTTTTTTCTTTCTTTAAAACCATAATGTAGGACTAATCATTACACATAAAATATACCTGACTTATATTTATTGGTTTAATATAAACACTTGATGCGGATCGCAAGTTGAGAAACAGTCTCATTGGTTAGCTATTTTTTACCAGTTAGCTATCTTTTACCATAAAATTGAGGGACAATCAATTAAAAAGATTGGTTAGTTATTTTTTACCAAACTATATATGTGTAATATGTGGGGAAGGACTGGATCATAGACAGGGTGCTCCGGCATCCATTAAACTAGATGCAAATATGTATAATTACATAAAAAATATATAAAAATAGATATAAAACATATGAAAGAAATTGGTTGGATGCACTGACATTTAGGTTGACTTTAATTTTTTTTTTAACTTTTTAATTTTTTTAGCATCCACAATCGTTAAATTCTGAGTCCGTCACCGATCATAATGATCTATTATAGCAGCTTTACCAATGCATTTATACAAGATGCTGTTTCCATAGCTTACACTGTGACTCATGATGACATGACAACAAGAAAGGAAGATTTTGCCATGGTGAAATGTCAGACAAAATAAAAAGCAAGAAAGGGGCAACAATTTTGACAAAAATATATATTCAAAATGTCTATGGGTTATTGAATGAATTGAAGACAAAAGAGATGTTTATAGCCTAGTTTATTATAATAAGTCTAACATTATCAAGAGATCACAAGCACCTTGTTTGGATGGTTGTTACTTATCATTAAGAGATATGATTTCATATCGTATTATATCACATCATATCGTATTATATTTGTTTTCTTTATTTCACTTGAACTCAACTACTCATTTAGCTAACACGATTTACAATTATTTGTCAAGTAGCTTTGGTAAAAATTTGAACTCTTTGAGTAATATAGACTATGAGTTTAACAAGTTTGTAAATTTCGAGTTTTATTTACAAGTTGACAGGGCTCAAGAATCTCGTGTTGGGGTTTGTAAAAAGAGAAGAGTTGACATGTTGACGATAGCTAATGATGATGGTGATAGAAAGGACATAAAGAGCGAATTTTATTTACAAGCTGAAGACGGGGTTAATAAAAAGAGGGGAATTGATGTACAAATGATTCCCGTACTTGAAGTAGAGTGTTCTTTCAATGATCCATATATTCAAGAAATCTTCGATACTCTCTTGGATTTCTTAAAAATTTCTTGTTAGTAGTTCTTGATGGTCGCATTTTTGGTGTTTTTTTTTTTTTTCATGTATAAAGATAAAGTTATGTATAGTCAAAATTATCAATTTGGTTGAAATTGAGATGAAATTATTATTATTGTTATTTTGGTTGTTGTTGTTGGTTACTCCTCATTTTTTCCCATTAA
>NW_025852294.1:434-8842 GCF_002878395.1 Capsicum annuum | reverse complement strand
TCCTGAACATAAACTAAAATCTCATTTTCCAGGAGGGTCCTGAACAGAAAGTAAAATCCCATTTTTTAGGAGGGTCCTGAACAGAAAGTAAAATTCCATTTTTCAGGAGGTTCCTGAACAAAAACTAAAATCCCATTTTCCAGGAGGGTTTTGAACAGAAACTAAAATCCCATTTTTTAGGAGGGTGCTGAACATAAAGTAAAATCCTATTTTTCAGGAGGTTCCTGAACATAAAGTAAAAGTCCATTTTTCAGGAGGGTCCTGAACAGAAATTAAAATCCCATTTTCCAGGAAGGTCCTGAACAGAAAGTAAAATCCCATTTTTCGAAGGGTCTATTAGACGGACCGTAAGTAATTAAGCAAAATAATAGCAGTAATAGCGGTAAGAATTAAAAAGAAAAAGCAAGTTAAGAAAAACTTACAAGTTTATTATAAAAACATTTCAAGTAAAGATTACAAGAGAGATTGGCCAGAGAGAATTTCTAAGATGGGAAATTTCTGAATGCCTTCTCTAGAGGAAGTTTCAGTCTTTAAATAGACTAAGAAATAAAGAAGATATATCTTCTGAGTACATGTGGACGGCTCAGATCATGCCGACAGTAGTAGTGCTTATCTTTAAAGAAAAGCGGTAAAGATTCTTTTCTTAGTGGGTTCTGCTTTATATAAAGCAGAATGCAGAATGTCCCTTTATGAGACAGGATGGGGTCCTTTGATTCCAATCAAGAATAGTGAATGGGGTCTCTTGATTCCAATCAAGAATAGTGACGTTCCTATCTTAGAGATAATTCCGGTTCTTTGAACCTCTATCTCTTAAGAAAGGTTAGCTTCCTATTCATCATAGGGATCAAGGTAGGCCATAGCTATTCCTTTTGGATTTAGCATATCGCCATTGTCTTCACTGCTTCCAGTAGATGAAGCTTCTGCAATCAACTGGAGTAATTCTTCAGCATTTGCAGATGTGTCTTGACTATCTAACTCTGCTAGAGCCTTTTTTAGTTTTTCTTTTAATGCCTTCTTGTTGATGGGAGATCTTGAGATGGCCGCTGTGTTTTTCCCTTTGTCAGGAGTAGTTTTGGATGCTGGAGTTTTAGGAGTCCAGCCTTTGACTTTGATTTCTTTAGAGAAATATTGAATCCTGTGTTGTTCTGCCTTTGAGAAGTTCCAGGAAATGATATAAGATATTCATTTTTTAATAAAAAACTTGCACATTTGGATGTGCTCTGGTAAGGTGGAGCAACCTTCCTTGACTATAAAGTCTGGAAATCGATTGAGGAATTGCTGAGGAAGAATTTCTTTGGTTCCTCCATAACAGGTCCACCATTCGTAAAACCATCTGGGAATGATGGCATCTACCATGGCAGGACAGTATTTGACAAACCATGTGTGTCCTGGGCGAACAAATAAGAAATTAAACCAGGCTGACTTGTAGTCGTACCAATTGTAAGTCTGAGGCCGGTGAGGCATGGACAAGGCAATAGGGGTTTGTAAATGATCTACAAACCAGTTGAAAGGGGTCAATACCCTCTTGATTGTAAATTTAAAATAGCTGATGAATTCTGGATTGCGTTCATCCATCGAATGTTCTACTTCAATAGAGTCAGTGTCTACTAATATGGCTTCATAAAATCTTCTGGTTTTAAGTGGATCTTCAGTATCCATGAAATTATTATTAGTGTATACTGGTTTTGCCAGCTGATTGAGGGGGTATCCTTCATAAGCCTTATCAAGGGCGAGGATTGGCATGATATTGGTAGTGATAAATTTAAATTCTTCTTTAGAAGAAGATGGTGGAGTGGGTTTGACCGCCGTAGGATTAACTGCTTGGGCGAAGGTCTCAGGGGCCTTCGTTGCATAGCTCTGCTTAGTCTGAACTGAAGAAGAACTGGCAGATAACCCTTGGTTCAAGGGTTGGTTGGTTTTGAGATCCACTAATTTGGTTGGTAATGGAGGGGAAAGTTTAGGAAATTGTAATTTCGTCAGTGCAGAATACCTATTCTGAGATTCCACTTCTGTTTTGAGGGTCGGCCGTTGTGGGACTATTGGCCTCAATGGATTTGAGGCTGCTGCTGATACGTCGAATGGTCTTGCCATTTTAGGTTGTTCTTGTTTGGGGCTTGCCCCTAGGGTCGTTGGTCGCATGGCCCTGTAAAAATTCTCTTGTTAGAAAATCGGGAAGGGAGTTATGTTCTCCTTTTATAAATTCGATTTGAAAATCAAAGCTAGATAGGAGAGCTTGCCATCTAGCAAATATTTGTTTAGAAATAAGATTTTTAACGTCCTTTTGTAAAATCTCTTTAGCAGATTTACAATCGACTCTAAGAAGAAATTCCTTATTGATAAGGTCATCTTGGAATTTAGTGATACATAGCACTATAGATAAAACTTCTTTTTTGACAGTACTGTAATTTTTCTGGGCGTTGTTCCACACTTCTGAGGTGAATCGAACTAATTGTTCTGAAGATTCTTCAGCTACCCTCTGCTTCAAGATACCTCCATATCCTATATCCGAAGCATCGGTCTCTACAATCATGAAGGCATCTGGATTGGGGATACCTAGACAAGGGAGATCTTTAACTAAAGATTTAATCTTGATGATTGCATCAGTTTGAGCTGGGCCCCAGGGAATAGGTTTTTTCCTAAGACGCTTGTATAGGGGTTCACAGACTTGCCTAATATTGGGGATAAAATCAGCAACATAATTAAGGCTTCCTAAGAACCTTTGGAGTTGAGTTTTATCAATGATTTCATTGGGGAATTTGGTAGAGAATTCTATTGCTCTACAAATGGGTTTTTGACTTCCTTGATGTAAATCATGACCTAAAAAGCGGATAGAAGTTTGAAAAAGCTTCATTTTTTTAGCGCTTACAACCAAGCCATTTAATTTTACGATCTTAAAGAAAGTATTGAGATGTTTAAAATGAGAATCAATGTTTTCTGAAAAGATTAATACATCATCAATATAAACGATTGACATATAAGAATAATCATTAAAAATGTTATTCATAATATTCTGGAATTCAGAGGGGGCATTTTTCAGTCCAAAGGGTAAGACATTCCATTCATAGTGTCCAAACGGGACATTGAAGGCTGTCTTATATTTATCCTTTTCAGCAATTTGAATTTGCCAGAAACCGGACTTCATGTCGAACTTGCTATAAAGATTAGCTTTATAAGTTCTTTTAAGAAGATCCCTTTTATTCGGGATTGGATGTCTGATCCATTTTAGGACAGCATTCAAAGGTTTGTAATTTATTACAAGTCGGGGAGTTCCTCGTTCCTTTTCAGCACTATTATTAACATAAAATGCTGAACAACTCCAAGGGGAGTTAGAGGGTCTAATAATCCCCTTTTCGAGGAGATGGTTGATTTCTGTTTTACAGATTTCCATCATCTCGTGATTCATTTGGATAGGTCTGGCTTTGGTAGGGATGTTTTGTTCATCGAAGCCAGGGATGTAGGGAAGTTCTACGAGGTGTTTCTTGCGTTCCCAAAAGGCATTTGGCAATTCAGAGCAAATCTTGTTTTCGAACTTCTTCTGGAGAACGGATATCCTGCTAACCATCTCCGGGGTTTGCAAAGTGTGCTCAATACGTTTGAGCTGAACATCACTTTTTAGATAGTGAAGGTGAGAAGAGAGACGATTAATCTTAAAGATAGTTTCGTCTTTGATACGCTGTTGCTCGTTAGAGGAGAGCGGATGAAGTAAGGGGAAAAAGAGTTCAGTACCTAGCAAAGTTGTACGAATACCATCGTAGGAACTCTGGTAAGGTCTGATCTGATTGACAAAAGGGATTCCGAGAATGATATCTTCGGTGATATCTTCAGTGATGACAAAGTCATTGACAAGGTACACTCCATTATTACAGACATGGGCCTTGCGAAGTTGATAATCAATCCGCATTTTTTCTTCCATGGCTGAGTACAATCTGGAAGTACTCTTTTGGAGATACCTAGTAGGTATGAGGCCTTTGACAATGCAATTACTGTCGGCACCAGTGTCGAAAAGAGCGACTTTGTTTATCACAAAGTCTTTGTCAATAATGATTTTTACTACGATGTGTTCACTGTAGGCCTTGATGGCTGCTACAGTTGTAGAGGTTGAAGGAATAGCAGGAACTTCTTCTCCGGGAAAGGAAATGGGTTCATTGAGATGATCAGCTGGAAGGTTGATAGGAAGCGGGTCCTTCGGCGAGGCTGATTGTAAGACTTGTTCTGTGAGGACATGTAATTCCACCTGATCAAGTCGAACCTTAAGGTTTTTGATTTCTCCTTTCAAAAGAGAGATTTCACCCTTAAGTTCAGCTATAGTGGGTTCAGAAGGAGGATTAAATTTAGCCATAACTCTTGTCATGGAGAAAGGCTGAATAATAGGCTTTGGTTTGGAAGTGCCTTCATCATGGGAAAGCATAAGACGTTTGAGCTCCTGGAGATATTTGTTTCTAAACTCGTCATCATGAATGTGTTCGATGATGTCAAACAAGATTTCTTTTGGTTTGTCAGTAATGACATTGATAATTTTTCGTGAGCAAGTACAGAAAATGCCATTGCATTCGCTATCTTGCCCGGATTGGGAGCTATCGGACTCGTACGCGGCGTTGATGTAATCTTCGTCGCTGTAGTCATCCTCAGAAGAGGAACAAGAGTCTGATGCTTCAGAGGGGTCTTCCATAATAGAGAAGAGTTTTTCTTTGGTTTCATCAGGCAGATCAAGTAGATTAATCTTTTTCTTTTTACCTGATGTGCAATCTTTCGCCCTATGGCCGGTCTTGCCGCAAGTCCAGCAGGTATCTTTAGATTTTGAGAAAGATTTGCGCCTGGTTTTTCGGCGAGGTTTATTTGACTCCTTATAGGAACCTGATTCCTTATAGGAAGTCTTTCTTTTCGTGTAAGACTTTTTATGACGCTTTGGGGGCGTTCGTTTATGCCTCTTGCTGTCATGGAGGTCAGTAAAACCGTAATCTTGGCAGAAAGTTGTCAGACCGTATTTGTGATTTTTCTTAAGTTGTTGTTTAAGCTTAAGGTCTGTACAGAGTTCTATACCCGTAGTGGTGATGAAACTTACTAAGTCTCCATAGGTGAGAACATTGTAAGGAATTTGACCCTCAAATCTATCTTTGAGTTTTGTCCGGACTTTGTCTGCAAACAATGGAGGAAGACCACTGATGAATCTTTCTTTCCAAAAGTCATTATTGCAGTCAGGTCGGATCATAACTTTAATCAGGAAGGTATCTTTATACCATCTAAAGTCTGCAAGATTTTTGCAACGCAGGTTGTTAAGGATCTCTAGGCTCCTATCTTGAAAGAGTTTTGGTTCTCCTACAAAATGTCTAGCTATGTGATAGAGCAGTGTTGCACAGGCATCCTCCTGTGCTTCTTGCACTAGAGTCTCTTGACCATTTACAGTCCTAGCCACCTGTTCGAGGACTGTGGCGTTGTAAATGAGGTTTTTCTCATCCTCTGAGACATAATTATCCCACCAGTGTTTGAGCATATCGGTAAAACCCGAGACAACCATGGTGGCGGCTCCTTTGTCAGAGGAACCTTTGATTTTGTAGGCCGTGATGGCCACAGCTATCTCATGGAGTTTATTGTAGATCTGATGCTCAGCCAGACCATCAATATTCCATTCCGTGATGCCACGTCCATCGTGGTTTGATGTGGAAAGGTAAGGATTTTCTTCAAACTGAACGTCTGGGGGAGAAGGTTTTCGATAATAGTTTTTTCTAGTGGAAAATCGTTCACTAGATAACTTAGAGAGAGAACTCTTATCGTTAGAAGAGTTTTTGGAGCTATAGGGCTCTTGAGAGACCTTAAATTTGGTGAGTTTAGAATTGATTTTTTCCAAAATCTGCTCAGATAATTTAAAATCGTCATTCAAGTCCGGGAATTTGTCTTTGTGAAATTCCGGGAGTTTGAAGATAGGATTTGAAAGAGGTTTAGAGCTCGAAGTGCTCTTAACTGGTAATGGTGCAGAGAGAGGGGAACTTTTGGTGTCCTCTATCTGTTGAGATATGGTATGAAGAACTTGATTAGTATAATTGTTTTGTTCAATTATTCTATCAAGATCTTTGCATTGAGGTGTCATTGTGCCACGCTCAGATCTAGTCTTAAAAGGGGAAGCTTTAATGACTTCATTGGAGTAGGAAATGTTAAGTCCTTCTAGAGGAGGAGTTGTGGATTCTACCACAGTATTTCGCTGGGTGTACCATTTGGTAACGATAACATTGAGGGAGTCAGTTTGGTTTTCTATCTTTCCAGTTTTTTCAAACCAGAAGAAGAATTCCATATCGCACCGGAGTCGTTTCATGTCGGCTATCCAGAGCCTACCAAACTCCTTCTGCTCTTCTGGAGAATAAGTACTTCCGTACCATCTCCTTTTGAGAGTGTCCTTCGGATGATTCCATCGGACCTTCAAGGCCTGTAGGTCCGGGACATACTCGTCATTCGCGGATCTAATGACGAAGAGGCTAGGGTCTGTTCGGACCCTTTGAGGAGGGGCCATTTCAGAAGCCGAAGGGCTTCCTAGCTCGTAAAGATTTTCAGGTTCTTTGACCTTAGTATTTTGGTAATAGACTTTAGGGACAGGACCAGAGTAGTCAACTCCTCTAATCGTTCCCTTGTTATTTGTGCCATCATTATTCTCTTGTTCTGTTCGAGAAGAAGAGGCATGAGTAGAGACAGACCTGCGAGAGGAAGAGAGCCGAGAAGGGTCGACTCCTAGAAATTTCAGGTCTATCGATCCATCAGGGTGTTGAATCACCCGCTCTATTTGAGATCGTTCGGAGTAACTCCGAATGGGGTGTGTAATGGCTTCAAAGTGCCAGTCATTACTATGGAGGACCTCATCCCAGACGAGATCTTTCGGAACAAAGACTGTGCTACGATCTTTGTTTGCTTTCATTAGGGTGGTGACCCCTTTTGGGCTTGTGAATCTAGCCTTAGGGGCTAGAGTAGTACCCATAAGTCGATAATATACTCGGTATATAATTGCTATTTCTCGTGTATTATCCTTACTATTCATGTTTTTAGTTTTAACATTTAGTGTTAAAACATCCATGATGTTAGGATCATTTATGTCTACCGAGAAATTGGGGTAGCAATTAAAGTAAACCGGGCCGTCGGCGAGGTTACTTTGAATTACTCCTAAGAGAGAATCGTCGAAATTCAGTAGACGAGCATCTCGTAGGAGAGCACAGACAGGGATATCTAATCCTTGTCGGAAAAGGGGCTTAATAGCAACCTGTACAAGTCCAACATGAAGATAATTAAACTGATTTTTAAATCGGTTTATATCTAATTCATTGAACAGTTGAATAATTTCTAAAGAATTATTAATAGCCACAGTAGACTCAGAGGTCTTGATGTTATGTTTTTTCAAAAAACTAAATTTCCCTATTTGATAAATAGTATTGAAGGATTCTTCTGGAATGCTCCAGTTTTGAAGATCATTTTCGATAGTAGCAATCGGAGTTGCTGAAGAAGATAGATTAACAGTATTTTTAAGATGACTGTTCATTTTAAACAAAACTGTCTAGAGACTAACAGAGCAAATATATATTTATAAAACAGACATATTATTGTAAGCAAGTATGCAATAACTAAACACAATTATGCGAATACATCAATGGCTTATAGAATTTTAACAAGTTTTAATGGCATTATACTATAGACAGCTAAGTGTTTTCTCAGTGACGGGACCACCAACAAGGTCTAACTCGCTTCTCCTAAGCTTAACGACCTAACTTTCAGGCTGACCAACGTCCTCACCGGAGATTAATCGGTTCTGTTAAACACTTAAACAGTAAATAGAAACCCCGAACTTGCATTAAAACTCCATTAAAAGACAAGACATACTAACATAATTAAATGTTTAGGTAAAGCATACCAGATTAAAATAATATGTCTGGAGGGTCCTGAACATAAAACAAAATCTCATTTTCCAGGAGGGTCCTGAACAGAAAGTAAAATCCCATTTTTAGGAGGGTCCTGAACAAAAGTAAAATTCCATTTTTCAGGAGCGTCCTGAACAGAATCTAAAAATCCCATTTTCCCGGAGTGTTCTCAACAGAAAGTAAACTCTCATTTTTCAGGAGGGTCCTGAATAGAAATTAAAATCCAATTTTTCAGAAAGGTCCTGAACATAAAGTAAAATCCCATATTTTAGGAGGGTCCTGAACATAAACTAAAATCTCATTTTCCAGGAGAGTCCTGAACAGAAAGTAAAATCCCATTTTTTAGGAGGGTCCTGAACAGAAAGTAAAATCCCATTTTTCAAGAGGTTCCTGAACAAAAACTAAAATCCCATTTTCCAAGAGGGTTCTGAACAGAAACTAAAATCCCATTTTTCAGGAAGGTCCTGAACATAAAGTAAAATCCTATTTTTCAGGAGGTTCCTGAACATAAAGTAA
>NW_025852294.1:0-334 GCF_002878395.1 Capsicum annuum | reverse complement strand
ATCCCATTTTCTAGGAGGGTCCTGCACAGAAAGTAAAATCCCATTTTACAGGAGGGTATTGAACAGAAAGTAGAATCCCATTTTTTAGGAGGGTCCTGCACAGAAAGTAAAATCCCCATTTTCAGGAAGGTCCTGAACATAATGTAAAATCCCATTTTTCAGGAGTGTCCTGAACAGAAAGTAAAATCAAATTTTTCAGGAGCGTCCTGAACGAAAGTTAAATACCATTTTTCAGGAGGGTCCTGAACATAAAGTAAAATCCCATATTTTAGGAGGGTCCTGAACAGAAACTAAAATCGCATTTTCCAGGAGGGTCCTGAACAGAAACTAAAAT
>NW_025852293.1:0-2870 GCF_002878395.1 Capsicum annuum | reverse complement strand
ACCAATCCATTAAACCAAATTGAGCCATAGACATAAATAATCATCAATTCAATAGTATATCACCATATCCACCTTCCATAACTCAATTACCATATACACCTTCCATAACCTAATTACCATATACACCTTCCACAATTCAATACAACCAAACCATGCAAAATAGTTCATAACCCTATTTTCATCACCTTTCAATATCAACCAATACATATAATCCTCTATCACACATATACATATGGAAAAGAACAAGGCAAACAATATTCGTACCTTAGAATTCACCTCTTGATTATGCAATCCTATTTGCCCAAATAATAGGTGTCGTTCAAAGCTCTCAAGATGACAAATGCAGTTATCGGATTATTTGGAATTTCTACAGTTGAATCAAAAGTTATTTAAAGGTCAAATTTGGCTAGGGTTTGTTCTTTATCAATGATTGATGATGAAAATGAGTTTTTGAACTCATATACATGTATATATACACATATTCCCGTCCATAATATAATAGGAAATGACCAAAATGCCTGTAAAATTGAAATAATGCCAAATCTGTCCTTTGGTGGACTGTTTTGATAAGCTAAAGTAGATCGACCATAACTCTTTGCTCCAATATCAGATTTGGGTGAAATTGGTATCGTTGGAAAGATAATTTAAATGTCTTTTATTTCATATAAAGTAGGCCACCCAGTTCGTCCTGTACAAGGAGTTATGATCATTTGAAGTTGACCCTAAAAATCTATTTTGAGAGGCCGAAGTAAAACGAGTATAACTCCTTACTCAGACGTTGGATTTGGATGAAACCAATTGCATTGGAAAGAAAACTCAAAGATCTTTCTTTTAATAGGTTGCATCTCTCTCAGTTCATTATATTAAGGGAGTTATGATCATTCGAAGTTGACCCCAAAAAATTGGCTGGCCTCAATAGTTTGTGTGCAGGAAAATTTCCTGCACATTTACTATTCCCAAATATCCCGGCCACCGTTTTATAGTTTCGAACGTGCTCGATTATATCTGAAACCTATCCGTTTTTGGAAATCTTTATATGGAACCATCGACAGGCAAATTCTGGTATAAATAAAATAAAATAAAATAAATTCCATATAAATAAGACCAATACACGTACTTGAATACGCCAATACACGCACTTCAATATGGGGTGTTACACACACAATCTACCCTGAAATCTCAACACACCATCTCCCCCTTGGGAGAAAACCTTTACTTTTTGGTCCTTGACTGACTTCTTCACTTGCTTTTCCTTCACTTTCGAAACCAAGAAGGATTTGGAACTACTCTGAACCCCTATACTACCTTCAGCATAGTCAAACAACCTAACCCCAAATCTAGCCAAACGATGTACATCACGAGCCAATTCTTTCTTACCTTCTACCACATGTGAAACGCTACCCATGGACACTCTACTTAGGGCATCCACCACAACATTGGCCTTGCCCAGACGGTACAGCACACTCATATAATAGTCCTTTAAATATTCTAACTATCGTCTCTGCCTAAGATTTAATTCTATCTGAGTAAACACATACTGCAAACTCTTATGATCAGTGAAAACATCAACATGGACACCATACAAATAGTGTCTCCAGATTTTCAAAGCAAACACAACAGCTGCTAACTCAAGGTCATGGGTAGGGTAATTTTTCCCATGGGGTTTCAACTGTCTAGAAGCATAAGCTATCACCTTACCCTTCTGCATCAATACGCAACCTAACCTAACTCTCGAAGCATCACAGTACACCACAAAATCATCAACACTATCAGGCAAAGTCAAAACAAGGGCAGAAGTGAGTCGAGTCTTCAACTCCTGAAAACTCTTCTCACAAGATTCGAACCACAAGAACTTCACTTTCTTTTGGATCAACCGATTCATAGGAGACACTATAGAGGAGAAACCCTCAACAAAACGGCGGTTATAGCCAGCTAGACCCAAGAAACTTCAGATATCAATCAGAGAAATAGGTCTAGGCCAATTTCTAACAGATTCGGTCTTTTGGGGATCAACTCTAATACCCTCAAAAGAAATGATATGACCCAGAAAAGTAACTGACCTTAGCCAAAACTCACACTTACTGAACTTGGTAAACAACTTGTGATCTCTAAGGGTTTGCAAGACAGTTCAGATATGATCAGAATGTTCATCCTCACTACGGGAGTACACCAGTATATCATCGATGAACACTATGACAAACATCTCCAGATATGGTCTGAACACTCGATTCATGAGGTCCATGAAAGCTGCTTGCGCATTAGTTAACCCGAAAGACATAACAAGAAACTCAAAATGGCCATAACGAGTTTGGAAAGCAGTTTTTGGGATGTCACACTCCCTAACTTTGAGTTGATGATAGCCAGAACGAAGGTCTATCTTTGAGAATAACTTGCACCTTGCAATTGGTCAAACAAATCATCTATTCTCGGAAAGGGGTACTTATTTTTTATGATGACTTTATACAGTTGGCGGTAATCAATGCACATAAGCAAAGAGCCATTTTTCTTTCTCACAAACAACACAGGAGCACCCCAAGGAGAAATACTGGGCCTTATGAAACCCTTATCTAGTATATTTTTAAGTTGCTCTTTCAACTCCTTAAGTTCTGCAGGGGCCATACGATAAGGAGGAATAGAAATGGGCTGAATATCGGGAAGAAGATCAATCCCAAACTCTATCTCTCTATCAGGAGGTATCCTGGGAGATCAGTCGGAAAGACATCAGAAAACTCATTGACGACATTAACAGACTAAAGAGTTAGAGTCTCAGACTTAGTGTCTTTAACTCTAACCAAATGGTAAATACACCCCTTGGAAATAAGTTTTCTAGCTTTGAGGTAAGAGATAAAATGACTCTTGGGTGACACAGA
>NW_025852292.1:1151-1826 GCF_002878395.1 Capsicum annuum | reverse complement strand
AAAAAATGGGATTTTACTTTCTGTTCAGGACCCTCCTGGAAAATGATATTTTAGTTTATGTTCAGGACCCTCCAGAAAAATGGGATTTTACTTTATGTTCAAGACCTTCCTGAAAAATTGGATTTTAATTTCTATTCAGGACCCTCCTGAAAAATGGGAGTTTACTTTCTGTTGAGGACACTCTTGGAAAATGGGATTTTAGATTTTGTTCAGGACGCTCCTGAAAAATGGAATTTTACTTTCTGTTCAGGACCCTCATAAAAAATGGGATTTTACTTTCTGTTCCGGACCCTCCTGGAAAATGAGATTTTAGTTTAGGTTCAGGACCCTCCTAAAAAATGGGATTTTACTTTATGTTCAGGACCCTCCTGAAAAATGGGATTTTAGTTTCTGTTCAGGACCATCCTGGAAAATGCGATTTTAGTTTCTCTTCAGGAACCTCCTAAAATATGGGATTTTACTTTATGTTCAGGACCCTCCTGAAAAATGGGATTTTACTTTATATTCAGCACCCTCCTGAAAAATGGTATTTAACTTTCATTCAGGACGCTCCTGAAAAATTGGATTTTACTTTCTGTTCAGGACCCTCCTGAAACTGGGATTCTACTTTATGTTCAGGACTCTCCTGAAAAAGGGGATTTTACTTTCTGTTCACGACCCTCCTAAAAAATGGGA
>NW_025852292.1:0-1051 GCF_002878395.1 Capsicum annuum | reverse complement strand
GTTCAGGACCCTCCTGAAAAATGGGATTTTAGTTTCTGTTCAGGACCATCCTGGAAAATGCGATTTTAGTTTCTCTTCAGGAACCTCCTAAAATATGGGATTTTACTTTATGTTCAGGACCCTCCTGAAAAATGGGATTTTACTTTATGTTCAGCACCCTCCTGAAAAATGGTATTTAACTTTCATTCAGGACGCTCCTGAAAAATTGGATTTTACTTTCTGTTCAGGACCCTTCTGAAACTGGGATTCTACTTTATGTTCAGGACTCTCCTCAAAAAGGGGATTTTACTTTCTGTTCACGACCCTCCTAAAAAATGGGATTCTACTTTCTGTTCAGGACCCTCTTGAAAAATGGGATTTTACTTTATGTTCAGGACCCTCCTTAAAAATGGGATTTTACTTTATTTTCAGGACCTTTCTGAAAAATTGGATTTTAATTTCTGTTCAGGACCCTCCTGAAAAATGGGAGTTTACTTTCTGTTGAGGACACTCCTGGAAAATTGGATTTTAGTTTCTGTTCAGGACCCTCCTGAAAAATGGAATTTCACTTTTGTTCAGGATCCTCCTAAAAATGGGATTTTACTTTCTGTTCAGGACCTTCTTGAAAAATGGAATTCTACTTTATGTTCAGGTCCCTCTAGAAAAATGGGATTTTACTTTATGTTCAGGACCCTCTTTTAAAATGGGATTTTACTTTCTGTTCAGAACACTCCTGAAAAATGGGATTTTAGTTTATGTTCAGGTCCCTCCTGAAAAATGGTATTTTACTTTATGTTCAGGACACTCCTAAAAAATGGGATTTTCCTTTCTGTTCAAAACACTCCTGAATAATGAGATTTTACTTTATGTTCAGGACCCTCCTAAAAAATGGGATTTTACTTTCTATTTATGACACTCCCGAAAAATGGGATTTTACATTCTGTTCAGGACCCTCTTGGAAAATGGGATTTTAGTTTCGGTTCAGGACCCTCCTGAAAAATGGGCTTTTACTTTATGTTCAGGAACCTCCTGAAAAATAGGATTTTACTTTATGTTCAGGACCCTCCTTAAA
>NW_025852291.1:1878-3127 GCF_002878395.1 Capsicum annuum | reverse complement strand
TGCAACAAGCTAGTAATTTAAACCCAAAAGTAAAATGTAATCAAGTCTAAAATGATTAGTTAAGTTTTTACACTGTAGCAAGTTCAAGTCACGATAAGTTTTAAAAATTTCAACAAAAAATTATTGATATTAGAGAATTCGTCCACAACCCAAAAATTGTCTCAAGTAAGGTCAATATCTTCATCATTTTCTTCATATCTTTCTTTATTTTGGACACCAATAAAAAGAGAACAAAAAATATAAATTAGCACTTAAATGACAACATAAAAAGGACTATTCCGCAATCAAATAAGTACGTAAACCACATATAAGTTAGCCAGTGAAGAGGAAATTCAACCAATAATGGTTAGAAAGAAATACAAACATGCAAATGTGAGATGATAAAATTTAAAGAACAATTGAAATTGCCAAAAGTGAAAACTGCAGCTTCACATTTATATAGGTCTAACATTATGTGATCCAGCTAGCACGCAGTTCCATAGTTCAAAAGAGAAACACATTCCAAGATGAAAAAACTTGATTATTCTTTAGTCTAACAATTAGATGTCCTATAATGTTGAAGCGACAGCACTTCCAAAATTACATAATACTATTTTTGAGTTTCATTTTTCATAGCCCATACGTACCAACATATTTACATATTTAACATGTTTACCAGAATAAACCTTACACAAACCTTTCTTCTATCAAATCAAAATCATGTCTGTTTAGTGATTATTAGAGAACTCAATACACGACGGAAAGTTCAAGATGACTTGAAATTAATAGATGTAGGATCATTGTGAATAGTAGGCAACAAATATTCTACAGCACAAATGTAAAAAACAAACAGTAAAATGAACAACTAAAACTGTTGGCAAACTTGACAAAGGCCTAATAGCTCATGTTGATGTTGTTCCATGCAATGGTACTTTACAATGATCTACATTCTACGATATGAGATATTTGGTAGAGATTAAGGTTATAAGTTTATAAGGTTGTTTACTAATATAAGGTTATAAGATTAAACGGGTGTCACACCCCTTTTTTAACCAAAAAGATTCGATTTTAAGTTTGGAAGGGTTTTCATTATTAAGTGACAAAATGGAGATTTGTTTTGAAAAGGACTTTTTATATTCAAAACTCAGAGTCACCACTTGTCATAATTCGGTGTGCCAAGTCACCTTTGGAAATCCTTTTCAAAACGGTTTTGACTCTTTAAGACTGGTTTACGAACAGAATTCCTTAGCCGGAATCTCTGTTCGTAAAC
>NW_025852291.1:0-1778 GCF_002878395.1 Capsicum annuum | reverse complement strand
TCAGAGTCACCACTTGTCATAATTCGGTGTGCCAAGTCACCTTTGGAAATCCTTTTCAAAACGGTTTTGACTCTTTAAGACTGGTTTACGAACAGAGATTCCGGCTAAGGAATTCTGTTAACCGAGGGAAAGGTGTTAGGAACCCCTTGATCTCGCGGTTCGACCACGGTCGCTCGATGAAATGAATCGGCTAATTTGGACACTATAAAATGTACAAACCACATAAACACACAAAAAAAACAAAAAAAAATAAATCAAACAAAACTCAAACCAAAATAATGTCCAGTCCAAATTACACAGTCCAAAAGATAGAAAAATGCGAAAATGTAAATCCTATTCTAAACTAATTTTAGACTGATGCTCTACCCGATGCCTCGGGCCTCTGTCATGAATGTCCTTTGGGTAAAAATATTTCGGTGCATTCCCCGGCGACTAAACACAAATACCTTGAGGCATTCCCCGGCCAAATGATACATTTGAGCCAAAAAGCAATAAAACCAAGCCATTCAACACATGTTTCAAGCATTCAATATTCCACAATTCCTAAAAATTCGCCTACTCCTTATCGTTTGCCTACCCGTTTCAACTTAAAGCATGATACTACCACATTAAACATCAACAATGAATGAAAATACGACAATATTCACTTTTTATCGATTTTTGCAATTCCCGCCCCTAAACAATCCCTTATAATTCTCAAACGAGGTACCATTACATCACATAATCCAGGTAAATGAACGACGCATCAACACAAGCACCTATCCATCACCAATGAAGAACTCAACATCAAACATTTAATTCAATGTATCAAATATGACAAACCAATGAAATAAAAGAGAGTGAATAGAATTGGACCTCGATTTTTTTTTCAATCTGTCAAAATTTTGATTGGAGCTTCGACCGGAATACCTCGAACGACAAAGCCTTGACTCCGAACTCGTGAATTGAATAAAACCCAACACTAAACTAATCTCCGAGCAACCCGAACGAGCGTTTCGCTATCGTGGTCGTTTTTCGGTGGAAATGGATGGGAACGAGTCTACATCAGGGGTTTTGGTTTGTTTCTTTTTGAATTATTTCGCTGAAATTGACCTGGACAGTTGGACGGAGGGGTTTTCCGGTAGAATCAGCTGAAAACAGGGATGAGGGTGGCTGGCAGTGTATTTCCGGTAGTGAATCCGGGGAGTACATCGCCGGAAAACCAAACCAAGGGTCATTTTCCCTCTTTCTCCTCTCTCTTGCGTTCACAAATCACTTCTTCCTCAATTCACTGTTTTTCCTTCGATCTCTATTTTTATCTCTCTATCACTCAGTTTCCTCTCACAATCACTCCATTTTATTTTATTTTTCGCTTTTCTTTTGATTTTTCAATCTAGGTGTGTACCATGTTTGATGGTGAGTGTGCATGGCCTGATGTGTGTGTGCTCTACTGTGAATTCAAAGATTTTGTGCTCGGTGTATGTGGAATCTTTAATAGGTTCCTTTCTATTATTTTGTTTTTTGTCCTACCCCTGTTATTTGGATGATGATGATATATGGTGAGTATACGCTAGTGTGATTTTTAAGTAAGAAGGTGCCAAGATTCTATTAATAAATTCAATAACTAGAATTGTTTTGCCTTAAGAGAAAAGATAAATTTTTGACAGAATTAACCTATCTTAAAATACATTTTAATTTCTAGAAAGAGATCACTTCTATTTGGACTCCGTTGGTGGCAACTTGTAACGACACATGGGACAATTTGGGTTTTTAAGAAGCCAAGTCTCGATGCAGCCATA
>NW_025852290.1:0-2365 GCF_002878395.1 Capsicum annuum | reverse complement strand
ACATAGAGAATATACAGAGAAGGGAGCATAAAACAGAGGGATTCCATTTTTCTTTCTCCTTTTTCTCACCCACAATAACTTCAACACCATGACAGGCATACAGATTCACCAATAGACACACATACGTCTTCTTCCAATTCTTTGGTTCTTCCAGAAACGCACGCAAGAACCCGAAACCACACCCACACTTCACTTAATACGCACACAACATAATTTTTTCCCTGCACACGACTAACGCATAAATCACAAACACCACACATAGTGAAGGGCGAGTGATGGAGAGACAGTAGTGAGTGGGAGACAGTTCTGAACAGTGAGAGATATGAGAGATCGAGAGAGAGATGAACAAGGGTCGAATCGGTAAAGCTGAATGGAAATCGATAGGAATCTGGTGGGTTTGAGTTGGCCGGCGACCTCTTCACCGGAGCTGACTGTTTCTGATCTTTTTCAGGCGTTTCCGTTTAGAAAACATTAAAATTCACTGGAAATTCAATCCTTTTCTCACTATTCATGCTGTTATCTGCGTTCACAGAGTTCCACAACTAGATTTTTCAGGTTTTCTCATATTTTTGGGCTCAGATATTCACACACATTTTTGGACTTCTGTTTGAGTCAGGTTTTGGGGGTCATCGTGGTTTGAACTGGTTTTATTCGATTCAGGAGTTTGAGTTTGAGGTCTGTCAGTAGTGGTTCATTAGTCCCGGGTCTTTTGTCAGTTCAAGTTGGTCGAATAAAAGCCCCAAGTTAAGGTCATCTCCTTATCTTATTCTTATTCTTAGTTCATTTTTATTATGGTGACTGGTTGATTATTGTCGTCTTGACTTTCTCTTTTTCTTATACGTGAGGTGAATGATGAATGTCGAGTATTATTGATTGATTGCTGAAATAGTATTGTGAATTAATAGTCGAAGCATGTGTTAATCATGTGATTGAGTATGAAATTAAGGATGGGAATTGCAACGTTGATAAGATGAATTTGGATTACCTTCGAGTTTATTGTTGTTATGTTTCGTTCGGAATAAATATCAAGTTATAAATCCGATAGCATTATGTTTAGGCCGACAATGGATAGGCAAAAGTAGGTTGGGTAGGCAAAGTTTAGGATCTGTGATTGTTGAAATAATGAAATATTTGTAGAGTGGTTTCAATTTATGCATTGCGATCCATTGTATTCATTGGGCCGAGAATGCCCCGAGGGATTTGTATTGATTCACCGGGGAATGCCCCGACCTATTATGTATTCGGAGGACGTCCATGATGATGGCCAAAAGCATCGGGTAAGGCATTGGATCGTAGTTTAGGATTAGTGTAGGTTAGCATAGGTTTATTTTTCAATACCTTTTTTTTTTCATTTCGGGTTGTAATAATTGGACTGGACATTATTATTTTGGTTTTTGGATTGTTGTTTGATGTTTGTTTATGTTCTTTGTGTGGTTTATATATTTGTGGTGTCTAATTAGCCGATACTCTCCACCAAGTGACCGTGGTCGAACCACGGGACCGAGGGGTGCCTCACACCTTCCCCTCGGTCAACAGAATTCCTTAGTTAGAATCTCTGATCGCGGATCAGCTTTACAAAGTCAAAATCATTTTGAAGGGTTTTCCAAAGGTGACTTGGTACACCGGATTATGCCAAGTGGTGACTCTGAGTTTTGAATATAAATAATCCTTTTCGAAACAAATTTTCATTTTTTGTCACTTTGAAAATAAAAACCCTTTCGAACTGTAAAATCGAGTCTTTTCAGAGTAAAAAAAGGGGTGTGACAGCTCTGGCGACTCTGTTGGGGACAATTTCAGAATCCGAGCTTTTTTTTTGGAGTCGTATCGGCTTTGTTTGGCATTACGAGTGTATTAGCATTGCTTGTGATTTTGTTTGTGTTTTCACTTTTGTGAATTTTCATGCTCTTTGTTTACAGTATTTATCCTATGTGTTACCGCTTTTATATCTGACATCGTGTGCATAACCCGGATCATTCTTTTCGCAACAAGTCTCGGAGCGCACGTCGTGCGCACAAACTCTAGTTGAGTCGCCTTTATTTTAAGGGGGGAGCCGTTGGATAGATGGAGTAGGTGGAAAGCTAAGCAGCCACTATCGACCATATGCTCCCCCAAACAGCTTTGTTAGTGAACCCCAATGTAGGTCAGCCTTTAGGTCATGCTTATGTGCATCATATTGACGACCTAGCAGGGCCCACTTGGCCCATTGTAGGAGACTCACTTCTAAGGCATCCCTACATGCTAAATGTTGCATCTTTGAGGTTAACGAGGTTATTTTACTGACTGGTTTGGGCAAGAACATGAGTTAGAAGCAAAGTGCGTAGACAAAAAAATGAAAAAGAAAAAAAATATAGAAAAAGTGAGTCGA
>NW_025852289.1:1841-2995 GCF_002878395.1 Capsicum annuum | reverse complement strand
GTTGGGAGTTGACTAATAAGTCTTATTTTGTTATCTTTCTGAAATTCTTTTATTCTTGGATGATGATTACTCTGTTGATATTTGAGGGTTATTTATGAAAACCCCATTGATTTATGCTGAACTAAATGAAAATGGATCAAAGGGTTAGCTTGGGGCTACTCGTAGCCTCAAGTACAGTGTGACGCTCCGGGACCCATTTTCTGGGGCGTTACAAACTTGGTATAAGAGCCTAAGATTTTTAGATGTCCTAGGGAGTCTGACAAGCCGCGTTAAATAGCATTTTGATCATTGGTGTGTAGTGTGCCACATCTATGAGTAAGAGGCTATAAGACGTTTTAGGAAAAAGTGTGATTCTTTCTTTCAGAAATCTATCATGCTTAAAGTATCTCTCTGCTATTGATTCATGCTCTCCTCTTTCAGAAATATGCCTCCACATCAAGCGAGAAGAAATAATAATGGTCAGCAACCTCAATCCGCTGACCCATTGAATGAAAACGTGTCTCATACTAAATTTTGAACAGCCTTTCAGGCACTGGCCTAAGCTGTTACTACAAATATTTAGGCCAACCTGGCCCCGGATCCACAGCAGCAGGGAGGTGATTTAGCTGTTGCCAGGATCCGTGACTTTATGCAGATAAATTCGTTAGAATTCTATGGGTCCAAGTTTGATGATAATCCACAGTTGTTTTTAGAGAAGGTGCGGAAGATTACTCAAGTGATGCATATATCTGAGGAACATAGTGTGGAGTTGGTTGCGTATAGGTTGAAAGACCTTGCTTATGATTGGGTTGTTGCTTTGAGGAAAGGTAGAGGTGAGGGAGTTGTCCCTACAACTTGCCAAGAGTTCCAGGATGCATTCTTGGATAAGTTTTTCCCTTTGGAGAAGAGGAAGGCGAAGGTGGAAGAGTTTATGAACCTGCGATAGGGCTCTATGACTGTTAGGGAGTACTGTCTAAATTTCAATCAGTTGGCCAAGTATGCTCCTGACTTAGTGGCTGATAATCGGGCTAGTATGAGTAAGTTTATGACTGGAGTGTCTAGTTATGTGGTTAAGGAGTGTAGGTCTGCTATGCTGAATAGTGAGATAAATCTTTCTAGGCTAATGACTCATGCCCAATAGATTGAGGCAAACAAGATTAAGGAGAGAGATAGAA
>NW_025852289.1:0-1741 GCF_002878395.1 Capsicum annuum | reverse complement strand
ACAGGAGTGTCTAGTTATGTGGTTAAGGAGTGTAGGTCTGCTATGCTGAATAGTGAGATAAATCTTTCTAGGCTAATGACTCATGCCCAATAGATTGAGGCAAACAAGATTAAGGAGAGAGATAGAATGAGAGAGAATAAGAGAGCTAGGTCCGAGCAGCACAGACAGGGTCAGACTAGATCGCAAGGAGGGAGTCGTCCTCAGTATCAGGATCGTTCGCCTATGCCAGCAGCGTTGTCTATTAGTGCTCCCATGCCTAGAGGTAGGCAGGAGCAAGGTAGTAGGTCATATACATCTAGGTCCCAGTACAGTGCTAACAGTAAGCCAAATTATCCCCTGTGTCCTAAGTATGGTAGGGCTCATTCGGGTGAGTGTTGGGGTGAGAAGAGGGGTTGTTTTCGGTGTGGTGACATGGGTTATACAGTTAGAGATTGTCCACAGGATGGACAAGGGCATCGTGACTATTGCCCTCAGACCTAGACTCAGACTGTTAGTGCTCTAGTTCCAGCGACTCGCCCCGCCCCAGCTCAGGACGCCTCTTCTAGCAATGCTGGCGGGCAGTGCTAAAATAGATTCTATGCTTTACCGTCTCTCCAGGAACAGGAGGACTCTCCCAATGTTGTTACTGGTACGCTTCATATATTTCAGTTTGATATGTATGCTTTGTTGGATCCTGGATCTAGTTTCTCATATGTTACACCTTTGATTGCTGTGAATTTTGAAATGAGTCCTGAGATTATTCCTGAGCCTATCCTAGTTTCTACCCCAGTGGGTGATTTGATTGTTTCCCAGAAAGTGTATAAAATGTGTCATGTTACCGTTCTTCATAGAGTCTTGTTGACTGATCTGATTGAGTTAGACATGGTAGATTTTGATGTGATTCTGGGTATGGACTGGCTGTATTCTTCTTATGCCTCTATTGATTGTCATACCTGAGTGGTCAAGTTTCAGTTTTTGAGTGCGTCCGTATTTGAGTGGTCTGGGAATTTTGTGTCACCCAAGAGTTATTTTATCTCTTACCTCAAAGCTAGAAAGCTTATTTCCAAGGGGTGTATTTACCATTTGGTTAGAGTCAAAGACACTAAGTCTGAGACTACAACTCTCCAGTCTGTTAATGTTGTCAATGAGTTTTCTGATGTCTTTTTGGATGATCTCCCAGGGATACCTCCTGATAGAGAGATAGAGTTCGGGATTGATCTTCTTCCCGATACTCAGCCCATTTCTATTTCTCCTTACTATATGGCCCCTGCAGAACTTAAGGAGTTAAAAGAGCAACTCAAAGATCTACTAGATAAGGGTTTCATAAGGCCCAGTGTTTCTCCTTGGGGTGCTCCTGTGTTGTTGTTGAGAAAGAAAGATGGCTCTTTGTGTATGTGCATTGATTACCGCCAACTGAATAAAGTCACCATTAAAAATAGGTACCCTCTTCCGAGAATAGATGATTTGTTTGACCAATTGCAAGGTGCAAGTTATTTCTCAAAGATAGACCTTCGTTCTGACTATCATCAACTCAAAGTTAGGGAGTGTGACATCCCGAAAATCACTTTCCGAACTCGTTATGGCCACTTTGAGTTTCTTTTTATGTCTTTTGGGTTAACTAATGCCCCAGCAGCTTTCATGTACCTTATGAATCGAGTGTTCAGACCATATCTGGATATGTTTGTCATAGTGTTCATCAATGATATACTGGTGTACTCCCGTAGTGAGGATGAACATTCTGATCATCTCCGAACTATCTTGC
>NW_025852288.1:0-2557 GCF_002878395.1 Capsicum annuum | reverse complement strand
ATTATCCCTCCATAAAATGACAAAAATAACAACCCCTAACTAATTTTATCTTATTCTAACAACCCCTCCCTATTAAATTTTAACACCTCACATACCCAATCTCACCACCTACCCCACCTAACCCCTACCCCTACATACCCTCCCTCTCTCATGGGATACACAAAAAAAAGATAAAGACTCACGGGGAGCCCACATGATGAGTGAGGATTTTCCATTCTTGAATTGAGAAAAGGAACCTTCTAGGAAAGGGGTAAGGGGGGACCATTTTTGGTTTTGGGTGGTTTTCATTTTAGTATATAGATATACACAGAGTATAAAAAAAAAAAGAGGAGCTCACGCTTTTTTTCTCCTAAGAGCACAAAACACATACATAGAGAATATACAGAGAAGGAAGCATAAAACAGAGGGATTCCATTTTTCTTTCTCCTTTTTCTCACCCACAATAACTTCAACACCATCACAGGCATACGGATTCACCAATAGACACACATACGTCTTCTTCCAATTCTTTGGTTCTTCCAGAAACGCACGCAAGAACCAGAAACCACACCCATACTTCACTGAATACGCACATAACATAATTTTTTCTCCGCACACGACTAACTCACAAATCACAAAAACCACACATAGTGAAGGGCGAGTGATGGAGAGACAGTTCTGAACAGTGAGAGATATGAGAGATCGAGAGAGAGACGAACAAGGGTCGAATCGGTAAAGCTGAATGGAAATCGATAGGAATTTGGTAGGTTTGAGTTGGCCAGCGACCTCTTCGCTGGAGCTAACTCTTTCTGATCTTTTTCAGGCGATTCCGTTTAAAAAACATTAAAATTCGCCGGAAATTCAATCCTTTTCTCACTATTCGTGCTGCTATCTGCATTCACGGAGTTCCGGCAACTAGATTTTTCAGGTTTTCTCATATTTTTGGGCTCAGATATTCACACATATTTTTGGAGTTCTGTGTGAGTCAGGTTTTGGGGGTCATCGTGGTTTGAACTGGTTTTATTCGATTCGGGAGTTTGAGTTTGAGGTCTATCAGTAGTGGTTCATTGGTCCTGGGTCTTTTGTCAGTTCAAGTTGGTCGAATAAAAGCCCCAAGTTAAGGTCATCTCCTTTCTTATTCTTATTCTTAGTTTATTTTTATTATGGTGAATGGTTGATTATTGTCGTCTTGACTTTCTCTTTATCTTATGCGTGAGGTGAATGATGAATGTCGAGTATTATTGATTGATTGCTGAAATATTATTGTGAATTGATAGTCGAAGCATGTGTTAATCATGTGATTGAGTATGAATTTGGGGATGGGAATTGCAAGGTTGATAAGTTGAATTTTGATTACCTTTGAGTTTATTGTTGTTATGTTTCGTTCGGAATAAATATCAAGTTATAAATCCGATAGCATCATGTTTAGGCCGACAATGGATAGGCAAAAGTAGGTTGGGTAGGCAAAGTTTAGGATCTGTGATTGTTAAAATGATGAAATGTTTGTGGAGTGGTTTCAATTTATGCATTGGGATCTATTGTATTCATTGGTCCGGGAATGCCCCGAGGGATTTGTATTAATTCACCGGGGAATGCCCCGACCTATTATGTATTCGGAGGACGTCCGTGATGAAGGCCAAAAGCATCGGGTAAGGAATTGGATCGTAGTTTAGGATTAGTGTAGGTTAGCGTAGGTTTATTTTTCAATACCTTTTTTTTTCATTTCGGGTTGTAATAATTGGACTGACATTATTATTTTGGTTTTTGGATTGTTGTTTGATGTTTGTTTATGTTCTTTGTGTGGTTTATATATTGTGGTATCTAATTAGCCGATACTCTCCACCAAGCGACCGTGGTCGAACCACGGGACCGAGGGGTGCCTAACACCTTTCCCTCGGTCAACAGAATTCCTTAGTTAGAATCTCTGATCGTGGATCAGTTTTACAGAGTATAAATCATTTTGTAAAGGGTTTTCCAAAGGTGACTTGGCACACGGATTATGCCAAGTGGCGACTCTGAGTTTTGAATATAAATAATCCTTTTCGAAACAAATTTTCATTTTTTGTCACTTTGAAAATAAAAATGCTTTCGAAGTGTAAAATCGAATCTTTTCGGAGTAAAAAAAGGGGTGTTACAGCTCTGGCGACTCTGCTGGGGACAATTTCAGAATCCGAGCTTTTTTTTTGGAGTCGTATCAGCTTTTTTTGGCATTACGAGTGTATTAGCATTGCTTGTGATTTTGTTTGTGTTTTCACTTTTGTGAATTTCGTGCTCTTTATTTACAGTATTTATCCTATGTGTTACCTCTTTTATATCTGACATCGTGTGCATAACCCGGATCATTCTTTCCACAACAAGTCTCGGAGCGCACGTCGTGCGCATAAACTCTAGTTGAGTCACCTTTATTTTAGGGGGGGAGCCGTTGGATATATGGAGTAGGTGGAAAGCTAAGCAGACACTATCGACCATATGCTCCCCCGAACAGCCTTGTTAGTGAACCCCAACGTAGGTCAGCCTTTAGGTCATGCTTATGTGCATCATATTGACGACCTAGCAGGGCCCACTTGGCCCATTGTAG
>NW_025852287.1:0-3678 GCF_002878395.1 Capsicum annuum | reverse complement strand
CTTAATATGTTATATATTTCAAAAATAAATTACATGAAAAATACTAGAAATCACAATAATTAACAACTTAAAAAATTTAAAAGATATAAAATATTTGGTCGACTCTTGAAATTATATTAGTGCCACTGAAATTGGAATAGAAAAAAAGTATTATAAATCACAATAATTAAAAACTTCAATAATTTTTAAGATATAATTGATTATCAATGCCATAATAGTTTGGACAAGAAAAGTAACGTATATTAATTTTAAAATAACACAAAAAAAATTATAAATTAAAATAGTTAACAACTTAAATTATCTAAATACCTATTAAAATAACATATGTTGAACTCATGCTAGATTCCGGATGAATCCTAGAAAACATATGCAATCCTTTTATTAAAAAAATTTATTTAAATATATCAAGATTGAAAAGACAAATAAATATCTTAATGTTGGGCCCGTGCTGACACGTGTCATGCTCATATGTACATTAAATGCTCCAATAATTGTGGTTTAATTTTCCTCTACATCTTTTTCTTTGATGAGCATAAAAATTTTTTAATTCATTAAAATTTTCATTTATGTATAGTTTTATTGATTAACACACGCGTGCAAAGCACGTATACTTGACTAGTATAATTAATCTAATTGGTTAGAAATATAATCATATAATGTATTTAAATGGATTTGCGTGGTAATCAAGATGACCATATATTTACACTTTTTCTTTATGTTTATCCGTATATATTTGGTAAGTTATTTCACCCGTATTTTGGTTACAACTAGGAATCCAAGTGCAAGTCCTAATCCTTCACAAAAAGGGGAAACACCTTTTTTTTCCTCTATATATACTTATGAGTCCAGTTGCAAACTTCAATATTTACGCTTCGATTAGTTTCATCAAATAATGGAGTCATCTACATCTGCTAGTCAAATTCATGTGTTTCCCCAATTTCGTAATGCTAGAAGTACTCTTCCTTATTAAGTCAATATTCTAGGCAACAATTTTAACTTGGAGATTGATCTACTTGTCAAGTTTGCTTACACTTGTGTTGACAACATTATCGAAGAGTACCCCTTTCATACTAAGTGGTATGGGAAGTACAACTCATTATCATGGGATATTGTTGACATAGCTGCCTTCAGAAACCATCTTACATTGTCCCCTAGAAAGAATTAAGTGGGATGGTCTTGAGAAAATCTTGAAGAGCAAACATGATTTAATCAAACAAATTTTGGAGTATGCTCGTACAACACAGAACCTTGCACCTCCTTTGCAAGATGATGATACAGCTTATGTGAGCCTGATAATTGTTGAGAAACTTTATGTATCTCCTCAAGAATTTGAACCTACCAAATCCAGAATTGTTAAAAACCAATATGATGAGACTGGAGAAATAGTTTGGAGAGTTACTCATAAAGCAATCAAGGGATTGGGACAATCACACAAACTATCTTTGTATAAAAAATTACGATGGATTGAAGCCCGTGAAGGGGATATAAAAGATGCTTTGAGGAACACAATAAATTGTTGGTGCATGCATTTTGATGAGAATTATGAAAGAGAATTAGTACAGACTTTAACTGAGCAAGCTAGGAGGGAATTCATGTCGCTACCTGCAGTAAGATCAATAATGCAGTCTTTGTAAAGAGTTCATCTTCCAGAAAACAAATGGACAGATGAGTGTGTGATATGCAAGGAGAGTTACTCACCTAGATCACAACAATATAGCTTGCCTTGCAGCCACAGTTTCCATTAGGGCTGCATCGAGACTTGTCTTCTTAAAAACCCAAATTGTCCCATGTGTCGTTACAAGTTGCCACCAACGGAGTCCAAATAGAAGTGATCTCTTTCTAGTAATTAAAATGTATTTTAAGATAGGTTAATTCTGTCAAAAATTTATCTTTTCTCTTATGGAAAAACAATTCTAGTTATTGAATTTATTAATAGAATCTTGGCACCTTTTTACTCAAAAATCACACTAGCATGTACTCACCATATATCATCATCATCCAAATAACATGGGGAGGACAAAAAATAAAATAACAGAAAGGAACCTATTAAAGATTCCACACACACCGAGCATAAAATCTCTGAATTCACAGTAAAGCACACACACCTCAGGCCATACACACTCACCATTGAACATGGTACACACCTAGATTGAAAAATCAGAAGAAAAGCAAAAAATAAAATTAAATGGAGCGATTGTGAGAGAAAACTGAGTGATAGGGAGATAAAGATAGAGATCGAAGAAAAAACAGTGAATTGAGGGAGAAGTGATTTGTGAACGCGAGAGAGAGGAGAAAGAGGGAAAATGACCCTTGGTTTGGTTTTTCGGCGACGTACTCGCCGGATTCACTACCGAAAATACACTGCCAGCCACCCTCATCCCTGTTTTTGGCTGATTCTACTGGAAAACCCCTCCGTCCAACTGTCCAGGTCAGTTTTGGTGAAACAGTTTGAAAAGAAACCAACCAAAACCCCTGATGTAGACTTGTTCCCGTCCATTTCCACCGGAAAACGACCACATAGCGAAACGCTCATTCGAGTTGCTCGGAGATTAGTTTAGTGTTGGGTTTTATTCATTTCGTGAGTTCGGAGTTGAGGCTTTGTCGTTCAAGGTATTCCGGTCGAAGCTCCAATCAAAATTTTGACGGATTGAAATAAAAATCGAGGTCCAATTCTATTCACTCTCTTTTATTTTATTGTTTTGTCATATTTGATACATTGAATTGAATGTTTGATGTTGAGTTCTCCGTTGGTGATGGATAGGTGCTTGTGTTGATGCGTCATTCATTTACTTGGATTATGTGATGAAATGGTACCTCGTTTGAGAATTATAATGGATTGTTTTGGGGCGTGAATTGCAAAAATCGATAAAAAGTGAATATTGTCGTATTTTCATTCATTGTTGATGTTTAATATGGTAGTATCATGCTTTAAGTAGAAACGGGTAGGCAAACGATAAGGAGTAGGCGAATTTTTAGGAATTGTGGAATATTGAATGCTTGAAACATGTGTTGAATGGCTTGGTTTTATTGGTTTTTGGATCAAATGTATCATTTGGCCGGGGAATGCCTCAAGGTATTTGTGTTTATTCGTCGGGGAATGCACCGAAATATTTTTACCCGAAGGACATTCATGACGGAGGCCCGAGGCATTGGGTAGAGCATCAGTCTAAAATTAGTTTAGAATAGGATTTACATTTTCGCATTTTTGTATCTTTTGGGCTGTATAATTTGGACTGGACATTATATTGATTTGAATTTTATTTGATTTTTTTTTTTTGTGTGTGTGTGTGTTTATGTGGTTTGTACATTTTATAGTGTCCAAATTAGCCGATACATTCCACCGAGCGACAGTGGTCGAACCGAGAGATCAAGGGGTGCCAAACACTTTTCCCTTGGTCAACAGAATTCCTTAGCCAGAATCTCTGTTTGTAAACCAGTCTTAAAGAGTCAAAACCATTTTGAAAAGGATTTCCAAAGGTGACTTGGCACACCGAATTATGACAAGTGGTGACTCCGAGTTTTGAATATAAAAAGTCCTTTTCAAAACAAATCTACATTTTGTCACTTAATAATGAAAACCCTTTCAAACTTAAAATCTAATCTTTTTGGCTAAAAAAGGGGTATGACACCCGTTTAATCTTATAACCTTATATTAGTAAACAACCTTATAAACTTATA
>NW_025852286.1:0-6577 GCF_002878395.1 Capsicum annuum | reverse complement strand
AAGCACACATCCACTAGAATTTTTCTTTCTTCTTCACAGTATATACACGCACAAAAGTTGGGGCCTTTTTCTTTAACAATAGACTCACTGATTTGCACTATAACTTTCGATTTACACAAAAGGGGGGAGACAATTCCACTCCACCTCACAGTAGCACACACAGAAAGCAGACACATGAGCGGAGAGTGAAGCAGTGGGAAAAATTTGGAGCAGGGGAGCTCCGGTGAGGTAGATAGAGGTCGGGTTAGTCGAGAAAGATCTATCAAGGAGAGAGAAAACCAAGAGAGAATCAGGGAGGAAAGAAAAATAAAGGAGAGAGGGGTGTTTCTCCAGCGAGTTTAGCCATTGCTACATCAATGCTCGTCGGAAAACGGCGCAATCGGTGATACTCCGACCCATACTAGCACCAAAAGCAATCCCACTCCGTTTTCAGGTCACGTCTCACCGAAATTCCATCAGTTACGATTGCGAAAATGGATGCATAATTTCGTTCATGATTCCAATGTGGGTCAGAATTAGTCGCCGTTGTTCGGGTTCAATTTAAGTTTCGGTTTACAATTTTTCGAAAACAGAGTTGGGGCTTGGTTGGAGATTGTTGATTCGAGGTTCATCGGCACGGGCTCTATCGGATTTAATTGGAATAATACTTGAAAGCAGCATTGAGACTTTTGGATTTAGGTTTTCTTAAATATTATTATCAATGAAAATCGATATTCGGAAGGTTCAATTCTATCCTTGCTCCTCTCAATTTTACGTAATCCTGAATAATTTGCGTGTTTGGTATGTTCGAATATGTGTTATGTGTTGTTTGATGTTGGTTTCGAACTTTGAAAGTGAATTGATAAATCGAAGCATGTGTTAATCATTGGTTGGGAATGAATTTGGGACGGGAATCGAAAAATTGATAAAAGTGAATATTGTGATATTTTGATACATTGTTGATGTTGAATGTGATATGCCGTCGAGCGGGTAGGCAAACAGTAAGCTCGGGTAGGCAAGGTTAGAATTGGTGTAGTGTTGGAATGTTTGGAATATTTGTTGAATGTTTTGTTTATCGTATTTGAAAAGTGTATTATTTAACCGGGGAATGCCCCGAGGTAATTTGTATTTACTCACCGAGGAATGCCCCGAAGAATTTTGTACGCTAAGGATGTTCGTGATCAAGGCCCGAGGCATCGGGTAAAGCATGGTTTAGGACTAGTGTAGGTTATTTCAGTATTTTTATTTCGGGTTGTAATAATTGGACTGGACTTTACATTTTTGTTTTGTTTTGTTATTGTTTGATTATTTTGCGTGCTTTTGTGTGGTTTGTACATTTCGTAATGACAAGGGCATTAATCAAAAGGGAAGGTTCACTCTCATACCCATGATCTTAAAAGAAATATATAAGGCTTTAACCGAAGTGAAGAGGGGAAGGAGATTTTTTGAGGGCAGTAACCTGATATTGCAGATATGGGTGATGGAGCATTTACATGCACCTTCTTTAGTTAGACCAGACGTGTTAGATCGTTGTATTCCCAATCGAGTGAAAGCCATGGACTCCAGGTTGCGTTTGGATAAATTCTCATTACCCGTAGGAGTCGACGCTTGGATTGAATTTCTTGAGTCAAGAACCAGGGATAACGTTTTGTGGACTTATCTGTGGCTTCGTCCAAAGATAGTATTGTTTGGTTGTCAGACGCAGCTCTCTTTAGTTATGTTAGGGCTCAATTGCACCAGACCATACAGTCCTTCTAGGGTAATGCGCCAGTTGGGTAGGCTGCAGGACGTGCCACCAACAGTGGATCTTCTGAAGAATGTTGAGTACTACAAGGACCAAGCTTTAGGTGAGAGCAAGTACGAGTAGTTTTGGAAGCATGCAACAAAGCTAGGTGTGGACACACTCAAATAAAGTTTGGATAATCCGGGCCACACTCAGGGATATGAGGTCTGGCTTCAATCTGTCCCTCGGGGTATCAGTCAACCTTTACCAGCGCAGCTTAGAGGGAAAATACAGGAAGAATGCATAGTAGACGATCAGCAGGATGAAAGTGTAGGGTCCAAAGTGGAAACACTGAGGGTTCAGCTAGCAGATTTGTTCAAGACGGTAGAAAGGTGTCAGAATAATCTTTCCAAGTGCACTCCTCATGAAGCAAGAATACGGGCCCGAAGCTTCTTCCCCGGTATCAGGGTGTCTTTACAGGATATGCTACAAAGTTTAAATGGGAGAAAGAGAACTTCAGAGGCAGGTCTATATCAGCCAGGGTCATCACGCAGAGCACCAGTCTGAAAGAGCACTTCTTATCTTTATCCAGTTTGAGTATTTTTTGTGTCTGACATTGTAGGGTGGTGTCTGCTTTAAATCAAAGTCAAGTTGTTTTTGGGTATTAGAGTCCTTACTAGTAATTTCACTTGTTTCGTCTTAGGGATCTATAATGTTGTTTTGTATTTGTTGTTTAGTTTTAAAGTAGTCCCAAACTTTTTTACGTTTTTGTTGTTTTCTTTCTTCAAAATGTTTTGATGTTACGTCTTTCCTTGGTTTATTTATTTTCATTTTCACAAAAAAAAAGAAAAAAAAAGAAAAAAAGTGTGGGTAATGTTTATGCACATGCTGCCCGAACTACACAAGATTCATGTACAACATGATACGTAGGCAACCTACTTTTGGGTTCGATCTAATCATTTTGTTTCGTTGTTTTCATTATTTTTCCTCTTTTAAAGAAAAACAAAAGCCATAAAGAATGATAAAATAAAGGTAGATAACGAGAGAAAATAAAAGAACAGAGATGGATACGAAAAATAATGATAATAAGGAGCGTAGAAAAAGTGTAGACAAAAATCTGGATGATGTTAAAATGACCTCACTACCCTCAAAAGCTGGTAGAAATGAACATGAATTTAGGACAATTTTACCAATGTGATTCCCATGTTTGTTGTGTGCCCTAATCCTAACGGATATAGTCTTTGATGAGCATGTTCTTTCAGATAACAGTGGTAGGTTTGCAGCACTCTAGCTAGTCACCCATACTTCACTAGATCCAAAGCAAAGCTCTCCATGGCTAGCAGGGAGATTAAAAATTCGCTCATTGACCCGGATCAGGATCACAGGGAAGAAAGTTCTGAACACAATTATGAGGTAGTAAGGCTCAGGCAACAATTGATAGATTTACACCGGGCATGGGCCAGCGGAATGCCTCCTCCTCCGCTCCCTGAAGGTCTTGGGAATATCTCTAACTACCCACCGCTCTCTCAGACACAATTCTCTGCTCCTACTGATTCACCTGAGCACGCGCCACGATTCACTCCGCGACATTATTATTCTGGCAGTTCTGGTGTGCCCTTGGCAGCTCCCTAATCAAGACCAGCTACTCAGCCAGCGCCACCGATCACATCTGTGTTCGTGGCTCTGCCACCACATGAAACTCCCATATATGTTGTGCGTCCCATAATGAGGCTTCCTAGGTCTGCCAGTGAGCCAGTACTGAAGGTTTCAGAAAGTCAGTATTATGCCCCGGAGCCTACTTTACAAATGAATGAACCGTATGGGTACACTCAGCCGCCTGCATTTCCATTTGATATGGAGAAACCTGTCGCGATGGAGGAACAAGATATCATTGCCCGGAAATTGAAAAGTGTAGAACAAGCTATGAGGAATTTGTAAAGAATCGGAGATTATAGGAGTGTTTCCTATAAAGATCTCTGCATGTTCCCAGGCATCAACCTTCCCCCCGGATTTAAGATGCCTAAGTTTGAGTAGTATGCAGGACACGGTGATCTCGTGGCATACTTAAGACGTTATTGTAACCAGTTGAGGGCTGCAGGAGAAAAGGAAGAACTGCTTATGGCCTTCTTTGGCGAGAGTCTTTCAGATCTGGCCTCAGAATGGTTTATCGATCGAGACATCGATAAATGGAACAGTTGGGATGATTTGGTTTCTAAATTTGTCCAACATTTTCAGTACAATATCGACCTGATTCTGGAAGAAAAATCTTTGGTCAATATGAAGAAAAAAAGCACTGAAGGTTTTAGGGAATACGCGATAAGGTGGCGTGAACAGGCCGTCAGGGTAAAGCCTCCAATGAAAGAAAGTAAGTTGGTAGAATTTTTCATTCAGGCATAGGATGAGACCTATTTTCAACATTTACTTTCGGCAATGGGAAAGTCTTTTATGGAAGTCCTCAAAATGGGGGAGATGATAGAGGACGAAATTAATACCGGCCGAATAGTGAGTTTTGCCGCGTTAAAAGCTACCACACAAGCGATTCAAGGTGGATCTGGTGCATTTGGAGGTAAAAAGAAGAAAGAGGATTAGCGAATGTCGTAGCTGGAACTCATTCCTATCCCAAAAGACCACCTCACCCCTATCCCCAATCCCAAGCCCAAGTCTACGGCCAAGCTCCATATATTCCTCCCCACCATTACTACCCTCCGCAAAACCCTTTATATTCTATTCCACCACCACCGTACCCAGTATGTAGCGTGCAGCCATATGCCCAAACCCCTTCTTACCCGTAATGGCACGCGCAAGCTCCACAAAATCGCCCATTCGCTCCACCAAATTACCAAAACCCCTCCAAACCCAGTTTTCAGCCTAGGCCTGAGTATAAGAAGGAGAAGATGGTCAAAAATCAATTCACACCTCTTGGTGAGTCATATGCTTGCTTGTTTGATAGGTTGAGAAAGTTGAAGGTTTCAAGCCCAATTCAAGGAAGATTTTCAAATCCACCACCGAGGAATCTCGATTATTCTTTAAGATGTGCGTATTGTTCTGATATGCCAGGCCATGATATCGAGAAATGCTGGCATTTAAAGAGAGCTATCCAAGATTTAATTGACACAAATCAAATGCTAGTCCAGGCCCCGGAAGGCCCAAACATTAACCAGAATCCGTTGCCAACCCATGCTGAAGCCAATATGTTAAAATTAATATATGACAGGAAAGAGTCTTCGAGGAGTTATAAGCCTATTGTCAAGATACAGACCATTGAGGAGAAATTGGTGAATGTAGCGGAGTCTTTGAAAGCAATGTCATTGAGCCAGGAAGGAATAAGAGAGGACAAAGCCCAAAAAAGCACATAGAAACCCCTGATCACAGTACAGGGCGCCAGAAGGTATATTGATTTAAGTCAGGATAAACCTAAGTTGACAGTGGTGGGAGCTCTGAGTCAGCCCGTCTTAACGGTGAAAGGAGCACTAGCAGTGCCAATTGTCCTCAAATCGGTGACCCAACCTCCGATAGTTGATACGAAAAGGGTTTCCTGGAATTATGGGCGGACTGTGATGACCTATCATGGGAAAGAATTTGTGGAAGATGTAGATGAGGTAGGGGGTTTGACTAGGTCAGGAAGATGCTTCGTGCCTGAAAGCTTAAGAAAGTCCAAGCCAACAGTGACTGGACCGTCATCTATAAAAAATTCTATCATTGAAGAAGAAGCCGAAGAATTTTTGAAAAACATAAAATTGCCAGGGTATTCAATATTAAACCAGTTGAAGAAAACCCCTGCTCAAATTTCCATTTTATCTTTGCTGTTGCACTCCGAGGAGTATCGTGATGTTTTACTGAAGGTATTAAATGAAGGATATGTTCCAAGGGAGATTACAATCAACCAACTTGAGAAAATGGTTGGAAAAATCTTTGAGGTCAATCGGATCAGCTTTTCTGACGATGAACTGCCCATTGAAGGTACAGGGCATAATCGGGGCCGTTACATTACAGTGAAGTGTGAAGATTTCTACGTCACTCATGTTATGATTGACGGAGGTTTAGGTGAAAATATTTGCCCTATTTCTACTTTGCAAAAGCTGAATATTGGTGCTGACAGGATCAAGCCCAACAATGTATGTGTTAGGGCTTTTGATGGTGCAAAGTCAAATTCCATTAGCGAAATAGAACTAATGTTGACCATAGGGCCTGTTGAGTTCACCATAGAGTTTCAAGTATTGAATGTAGACTCCTCTTACAATCTATTGTTGGGAAGGCCGTGGATCCACAAGGCCAAGACGGTTGCATCTACACTGCACCAAATGATTAAGTTTGAGCATGACAGGCAAGAAGTAGTTATTCATGGTGAAGGAGATTCATCAGCCTATGAAGATTCTCCCTTGTCTCTTATTGAATCAAATAACGTAAAGGAGACATTTGTCTATTAAATTTTTGATACAGTTCCAGTGAGTCGTATCCTTGAATGACAGGCTATACCGGGACCACAATTGTCTTCTGCTTCTATCATGATGGTGAGTGAACTTTGGAAATATGGATTTGAGCCAGGAAAGGGTTTAGGAGCGTCTCTGCACGGTATAGTTCATCCTATGTGTCCGAGTGAGAACGTGGGCACGTTTGGTATGGGATTTGAGCCTACAACTGAAGATCTGAAGAAAGCCAAGGGAAGGAAAAAGGAAACATGGTTAATCCCTCGCCCAATGCCACTACTCAGTGAATCATTTGTTAAGAGCGGTGTCACGAAGCATGTGGAATTTGAAGTTGAATTGGTTGATGACTTCCAGAACCTTTTTATTGAAGTTGATATGGTCGAAGCAGGAGAAGGTACCAATATGGCCGACGTGCAATTCATAGGTCCAACTGTCCGGCTCAATAATT
>NW_025852285.1:0-1371 GCF_002878395.1 Capsicum annuum | reverse complement strand
CCTTTTTCTCACCCACAATAACTTCAACACCATCACAGGCATACGGATTCACCAATAGACACACATACATCTTCTTCCAATTCTTTGGTTCTTCCAGAAACGCACGCAAGAACCAGAAACCACACCCGCACTTCACTAAATACGCACACAACATAATTTTTTCTCCACACACGACTAACGCACAGATCACAAACACCACACATAGTGAAGGGCGATGATGGAGAGACAGTAGTGAGTGGGAGAGAGTTTTGAACAGTGAGAGATATGAGAGATCGAGAGAGAGACGAACAAGGGTCGAATTGGTAAAGCTGAACGGAAATCGATAGGAATCTGGTGGGTTTGAGTTGGCCGGCGACCTCTTCGCCGAAGCTGACTGTTTCTGATCTTCTTCAGGCGATTCCGTTTAGAAAACATTAAAATTCGCCGGAAATTCAATCCTTTTCTCACTATTCGTGTTGTTATCTGCGTTCACGGAGTTCCAGCAACTAGATTTTTCAGGTTTTCTCATATTTTTGGGCTCAGATATTCACACACATTTTTGGACTTCTGTTTGAGTCAGGTTTTGGGGGTCATCGTGGTTTAAACTGGTTTTATTCGATTCGGGAGTTTGAGTTTGAGGTCTGTCAGTAGTGGTTCATTAGTCCCGGGTCTTTTGTCAGTTCAAGTTGGTCGAATAAAAGCCCCAAGTTAAGGTCATCTCCTTGTCTTATTCTTATTCTTAGTTCATTTTTATTATGGTGACTAGTTGATTATTGTCGTCTTAACTTTCTCTTTATCTTATGCATAAGGTGAATGGTGAATGTTGAGTATTATTGATTGATTGTTGAAATATTATTGTGAATTGATAGTCGAAGCATGTGTTATTCATGTGATTGAGTATGAAATTGGGGATGGGAATTGCAAGGTTGATAAGATGAATTTGGATTACCTTTGAGTTTATTGTTATTATGTTTCGTTCGGAATAAATATCAAGTTATAAATCCGATAGCATCATGTTTAGGCCGACAATGGATAGGCAAAAGTAGGTTGGGTAGGCAAAGTTTAGGATCTGTGATTGTTAAAATGATGAAATGTTTGTGGAGTGGTTTCAATTTATGCATTGGGATCTATTGTATTCATTGGGCCGGGAATGCCCTGAGGGATTTGTATTGATTCACCGGGGAATGCCCCGATCTATTATGTATTCAGAGGACGTCCGTGATGAAGGCCAAAAGCATTGGGTAAGGCATTGGATCCTAGTTTAGGATTAGTGTAGGTTAGCGTAGGTTTATTTTTCAATACCTTTTTTTTTCATTTCGGGTTGTAATAATTGGACTGGACATTTTTATTTTGGTTTTTGGATTGTTGTTTGATGTTTGTTTATGTTCTTTG
>NW_025852284.1:72258-98809 GCF_002878395.1 Capsicum annuum | reverse complement strand
TGAAAGAAAAGTCAAGCCTTTTTTTTGAACATTGAAAAGCCTCTAAGTCTTGTTTCCCTCACAAAACCAAAAATATACTCTTCCAGTTGAACATTGATCAGTACAAATTGAAAACAATAAAAAAAAGTCTCAAAACTTTTGATAATTTTCAACAACCAATGAGAGGCTTCCACGTCATCATCAAAGGTGCTTAAGCTCAAAAATTTTAGATTCTTAGTTTCATTTTATTATTTCATTAGTTTCACGTCTTGATTCTAGAATTATTAACAACTAGTAATCACCTACTTAGTTGTAGATTAATTGTTGATCCATTTCTTTCGTGTCTTCGTTATTTGTGTATTTTTCTCATTTTTAACTCGTAGTAACTTCTTTGTTTCAAGTTCATAAGTAAATTTTATTTTTGTGTCTTGAGTCGATCAAACAAGAATCCATTCTGGTAGCCAAGTAGAATTGACATCCTATTGACTACCAAAGTATAAGCAACTTTCAATATTCACCACTCCAATTGTGAGAATCACAAAGGTGTGTATCTATGAGTGTTGGTGAGGAGCTTTTACTACTAATCTTGTTTGTTCATTGTGTAGGTACAAAGGTGATATAAGGGGATATGTCTTCGATAGCCGGGGATTATTGTGACTATAACATGGGAGACTATGATTGTAGTGAGGGGTTTTATGGCTATGAAGTTGAGGGAGATTGCGGAGGCTATGAAAATAGCCATGATCAAAACTTGGGCAGATTTAAGAGTTACGATTTTGAGAGAGAAAATGAGGTGAATGAAGTGCCTAGTGCTTATGGTGACTTTAGAGATGATGTAGGACTTCATGATGGATCTTATGATGACATTGGGGCATGTGATGAGTCTTACACTTCTTACTCCGAACCTATATTTGGTGTTAGGTATAACCCCTTTATTCACAAAGCTTATAAGAGCTATGATGAGAGTACACGTGAGGAGTGTGAAGATTCATATTCTTCACCTTGTACTACTTCTTATTAAGGTTGATATAGTGTGAATAGTTATACTAGCTCTAGTGGAGGTTGTCCAACGAGAAGAAGAGAGTATGTATCTCCAAAAGCGAGGGGTACTTGTGTGCTTTACAATGTTGATCCGAGAAGGAGTGTATACTCTGGAAAGGTGACCATTTGTAGAATACCGGGCTGCCTCATTATGTTAAATGATAGGTACTATAGAAACTACATCATTCCATCCATGGTTGACTATTTGGGGTTGTTTCACAAGCCTTTACTTGTTCCATACTTCTTGGACAGGTTTAAGGTTATCGAGAGGGTCAAAGTTGTCTTCTCCCAATTTGAATACCATGAGGAGGTGTGGTACTACATTCTTCTATTGACATACAGTCATGTATCCTTAGGTGCCGATTGATTTGCACAACATAGAGTTCTAAATATGCAAAATTGGCCTAACGTTGTAAGAGACCGGTGGGGAAATCACCTTGTGACTTACATGTTGCCAGAGCCGCAAAGAGAAGTGAATAATTACTCCAATCTGAATGATTATGAGAGACAAAAGGTTAAGAGAAGTAAGGGTATGCAAGGTGGTAATCCGAGAGTGGAAAAGGGAGAGATTGTGTGGAGCAAAGTGAGGGGATTGCCACCAAAATGAGCTAACATTGTTTGTCCTTCTATTTCTAAGGACATTTGTGTAGGTACCGACATGAAAAGTAAAGGAAAGCAATGCCAAAGTGAAGTTGCTGCCCAAGCTTATGGAGGACCTTCACAACACTACAAAGGAGAGTTTACTCAAGAACTTCAAGGTAAAATAGATAACTCTTACACTTTTGTGCATGTGAATGATAATTGTGTGGCTAGTAGCCCATTGAGTATGAGTAGTAGCTTACTTACTTATGAGTCTAATGATTCTTTGCCTCTTGTTGATGATGAACATGTTGTGAGTGTGGATACACTTTTTGATCCTATTGATGACCAAATTGACTCTTCTTGTAAGATCAATTTATTTCCACCTAGTGTTGAAGCCTATATGTTGAACGAAAGTACATCGTCTTGTGTAATTGGTGTTGATCAACTTATTTGTGAAAATTATCCACCACTTGAGTATGTGTGTAATATGATTAATAGAACTCAAGTGAGTGAAGTACTTGAAAATGTTGGTCAACAAAAAGGGAGTGAACCCGAAAGCTATTCTTGGGACAATCTTGTGCTTGAAACCGCTTTGAAACTTGATATTGATCTCTTAGAGAGTGAGGAACTTGCTTGTTCCAAATCTGCCCGTGGGTTGGATCACACACTCTTTAGGTATAATGTCTTGTTTGAAGATAGCATAAACACTCTTAATGAGCCTAGTGGTGAAAAAGATGGTATAGCTTACCTTGGAGTCTATAGCCTACATGTTAACCCACTATGGTGTGACAACATTCCTACTAAAGATGGAAATCTCTTCTTGAAAGATGAGAGTACTCTTAAGGGTAAGAAATGCGTAGTCTTGGAAGTTACTCCTTCTTCTACATCATGTGACTGTATTGTTGAGAGTACTCATGGTGATGATTGGGAAACTAATAGTGAGTACACACATGAGGGCACCTTAGTAGAAGTCGACTTGAGTGATACTTTTCTCTACTCTCTATTTGCTTTGGAAGATATGTATGCTATTGTAGAAAGTATGTCATTTAGTTTGGGTGGAGACCACGGGAAAGGAGAGTGTTGTCTAGACTCGTGTCTATGGCCACTCTTTCCATTTGACCCCAGCGCGAAATATGGAAATGGTGATGTTGGTGCACCCAACTTGTTGCTTGGTCTCTATGACAAAAAAAATGTCATTCTTGGTGATTCCTGTAACCAAAACCTTTGTGTACCTTTTATTGAGCTTTTAATATTTAATACAAAGAATCCTTGGTTATATTGCAAATATGTGCAACCTTGGCATGTTGAGATGATTTGTCGTTCTAACCCTGACCCTTATGCCATGAGGAGTTTGTATTTTCTTGTCCTTTCTTCGATTTTGCAAGGTTTGAATTCGAGGTTGAATCTTTTTCAAAAAGGGGAGGATGATACGGGACAAATGGCCCTCTTATCTTTTGATGACATCTTTGGAGTCCAACACATAGAGGCTCAAGACTTGGTCACCTCAAGGATACGAGAGCATACATATAGAGACCATTTTGGGCACTTGATGGAGCAATGCCGCATTTGGAAGATTGATTGGAGCATTCGAGACTTTATGACTCACGGCCTTGGACAACACTTAATGGCTCAGACTTTGGACACCTTCATTAAGGGCATTTTGGTCACTTCACTTTAGCCAAATGCACTTCACGGCCTCCCCTCCTTATTAAGGACACTATTGTCATTTTGTCTTGCCTTGTAATTGAATAAATAGAACATGTTAGGGTTATTTGCAATCTGTCCATTGTTGTTGTCTTGGCCGAAATTGTGTTCTTGTGGTGTTCTTGGCTGAGATTCGTTCTTGATTGTAGGTCTAGGAGTATTTTACTTGTCTTGTGTGTTTGTATCGTTAGTTTTATTCCTCACTAACACTTTCAGTTGATCCAAACTTTAGCTTGAATTGTTAATATTGTTGTTGTGAACAAAGTGTGGCTGATTGGATGTTGTTGTTGTTCTAGCCTTGACCGAGTTAAAGGCCTTGTGTTATGGTGGTGTTGTAGATCTTGAAAGGTTGTTGTTATATTCTTGTTGTTCATCACACCCTTCACCTTTTGTAAAATCAAAGACACAACACGAAGGGGACTTAGTCGATTGTTGTTGTTATCCTTGTGGTCTGAGCCGTGAGATTGTTGACCTTGTTTTGGTGGACTTGTTGTTCTTGGGAGATTGTTGTTGGTTGTTCTTGTTGTGGTTGTTGTGTTCTTGAAGTTCTTCACCATATTCATCACCTTGTTAATATTAAAGTGAACTTAGATCTTAAAAAGGTGAAAGACAAGGTGTAGTACTTGTTAAGTCTTGAATCCATAAGACAAGGGTCCATGTTTTAACGAAAAGTACAAGTCTAGTCAAAGACTTTTGAGTCTTGAAATTTGAATTACAAAGTCTAGTTTGCTTCATTGAACAATTTTCACCAAAGTAAAAAAATTATAGAATTGATCAAGACTTCAAAATTTGGAAAATAAAATTATTGAGAACCGAGGCTAATCATGGACTGCCACATCACTAATTACTGTTCACCAACAAATTTAAGATCAAATTTTGATCTTTTAGTTTCATTTTGTGTCTTTAGATTTGTTTTTTGATTACCATACTAACTTACAAGCTAGTGATCAATTACTAGATTGTGAGTTAGTTCGAAACCATATTCTTTTTATGTGTGTGTTTATATTCCTTTGTGTGTTTAGGGTTTTGAGTCATTGTACACACTTGATTCACCTCTCAAAAACTCTCGGAGTACAAGCAAGCTTACAACACTTGTGAGATTGAGTGTGAGGGATACTAGAGACAAGAAATAAAAGAGAGAGTGAGGATGTTTATGTATAACTAATGTGTTTTCTATTTTGTAGGTAACTCCTTTGCCATAATGGACACCATTTTGGCCCACCTTGATGTTATTGCCCTTTGAAATAGCTAAGGCGAATGCGGCTCTTGACAATTGGGCTCAGATATGTCTACTATACTTGAGAGGTTGGATCGAGTGGAGAGTCGAAGGAACTCTCATGTTTCTACTCCCAAAGCTTTACCTCAAACGATCAACCCTCAAAGACCACCACTAAATGACATAGACATAAGCCAAGTCAACAAATGTCCTCAAACCCGAGACCTAAATGTGTCACTTCCCCCTCCATTCAATCAAGTCCAACAAGAGGGACTTAGAAGCCAATTTTCTCCAAGACAAGCTCCACAACCGAAGCCCCCCTTACCAAATCATTCCTCTCAATCGAAACTCTAATTCACGAAAATCAATATATCCATGTAGAGGAGTATGGTAGAAAGGAACATTAAGGATATGGAGACTACTACAATACTTGTATGATGGTAGGAGACTTGTTTCAGATAAGATTGAAGACAAGGTTCAAGATGGAGAGGAAGTCGAGGTTTAAAATAAAGATGTTGGTCGAGACTTGTTGTTATTGAGCCCTCGGATTCTTCATGATTTTGTGGACTATTTTGACTTATTTTTGTGACTTGTTTGCGGATTGTTTTGTGTAGGTTTTCTTTGAAGTGACCAATTGAACGAGGTGAAGCCGTGAATTTATGGACAAATTCCTCTAAAGATGGAGAGGATGATACGAGAATAATTATGGATATGGACTTAGGAGAGTGCGTGTTGGACCCGAGCCTTGGCATGTGCAATTGAAGGGTAAAAGAGGCCCAAAATGCACCTAAATCAGCCCATAAATTACACTGGATGGGTGCCCACTCTTTGAAGGGCCTTTTGGTCATTTTAACTTATATTTTATAATAGCTATAAAAGGAACATTGTAGGGTTTTAGACTTAGTTTATGAATGAAATTATAAGTCTTACAACAAGTCCTCTTTCCTTGAGGCACCCAAAACTGAAATTCGGGCTTAGACAAGTGTAGAATCACTTGTGTTTGCATTTGCTTGGAAACATTGATGCTTGGGAGGTGGATTCCAATCTTGTGTCTTTGTAAGAGATAGGTTTATTGTTGTGTGTAGTGTTAAGGATCCAAGAGTTACCGTTATTGGGTTCTTAATATTGTACTTTATGTGGTCTATCTATCTATCCCTTTTCTTTTGTAAACTTGTATCCGTTTTGTATCTTGTATTGTGAAGCCGTTTTTGTTGTTGTTTTTGTTCTTCTCATTGTTGTTTAATCTTGTGTTGTTAACTTAGTTTGTTATTGTCTGCAAAAGGTGTCAAACACCTAGTTATATTTTCCTTCTTGTATTTCATTCTTGAATCCGATAGTGGTCTTCAAAAGGGTCCTCAATTTTTTGGATTAGTGGACTATTTTTGGAGTGTGTTTGGACTGTTTTGAGCTAATTCCGTGTGTTCCTTGGTTTTCTTGTATCATTAATCACTCGCATCTCACTTGAGATCTCATCAAAAGGGTTTGCTGAAGAAGGTCTACATGAGTCTGTGTCCTCCTGGGTCGACTTGCCTGAGTAGACCTTTATTTTCTTGCTCTAACCAGGTGCACGTTTACCCCAGAATTTGAGTGAGAAGATGTGGGAGCCTGGGTGCACCCAGTTATCTGCAGCATATTTCTCTACTTTTGCCCTTTTGCATAACTCAGTAATAAAGAAAGGAAAGAGAAGAAGTTAACCCCCTTGATTCTTGAAGTGCCTCTACTCTAACATCACAATTTCACCCACTTTTAGAGCAATGCTAGATAGGATACAAGCCACAATTTGAGCCCGCGAGTTAGTGACAGCAGTCATATGTGTCCACGGCGATGCTCTACTGCAGATGACATTCGACTAAAGCCCGGCATCCTCTATGAAGTAATTCATAGAAATGCCTCTCTTGGTGGTACCTAGGGAACATCTTTACCAGGACATAATTTGTTCGCCATCCAGGTCCTTGGCTCACATCATTTCACCTAAAACTGAGCCATGTCTGTATTCGGGAGCCTATATATATTATTTATTTGCTCTGCTCTAAAATGCACCTCCTTTCCCCAAATTGTCATCACTGGGTTTGTGAGAAAGACTATGCTAAGGTTAGCGTAGAAATCACTCACCCATTGCTCATTAGCATAGTAGGGGTCCGGGGCAAAGAACATCCACTCAGTAGTCCTGAGTCTGGCATGGAATCCTGGAGTTTCTCATCCATTTTATCTAAGCAAATCCCCCTTTTGGGAGTAATTTGGTCCTTGGCAGGTCACTATTGTAGAGGTTGTGGCATTCAACGAACATTAATCTGGTGTTTTCAAAGTTTCCCATTTTGCGGCTGAGTACCTATAAGCAACACAATTTAGACCATCAGTCGCATTCTCATACTAAAACTATGCTAGCTTAATAAGATAAACCCATATGGCAATGGCAATATGAGTTTTGGGGTGAGAAATGGATGTGCAGTTTTTAGTTTCAATAAAAACCTGCTCTCATTTATGGCGATCGCGGATCCTTAACCACGATAATGGTCTCGATGACCGCGATCACTACAATTGAGACCATTTTCGATAGTTCTGGAATATCACCCAAAACACCAGATTTTAAACCCCCAAATTTTTGTTTCAACTTATCATATAATCAAGGAACTTACTAGGAATATGCGATTATACCCTCAAAACTCAAAGAAATTAACATGGAATTCATGGGGTATTAAATCAAACAAATGGAGTACCATTGATTTTAACAGTTTTAGGCCTAAATTTAGGTACTCAAGACTTCCCCAATAATGTGTACACCCACTACAATAGCTAACCATAATAATCATCACAAACATGCATGGATTTGGCATTATGAATACTATTTCAGGCCTATTTCTAACAACAAGTCTCAAGCCTAATAAAAGCATACAAATGAGGGAGTTAAGACAACATACCGAATTAGATGATGAAATTGGAATGGAATGCTCACTTGGACACTTTATACAAAGATAAAATTTGAAGAGAATTTGAAAAAGGGCATGTGGGGAAAATAGTAGTCAGCTAGTCTTTTAAGCTGATCTAACCGAGATCGCAATCCTAGTCCTGTGATCGCAGATACTCGGCTACCGCAATTGCAGTAATAAGACCGCGATCCTAGTAACTAAGACCAATTTTTAGGTCCCCCTACACTCTTCTGTTCAGTTCAAAACATGATAATTTCATGCTTTCTCTTTTTCAATTTCAATTAACACTCCTCATAGCACCACCATTTCATGGATTATGCATGCATAAAAACAAAAATAAAATCTACTCTATCATGTATAAATAAAAGAATACGTGCCACTTTCGTGGAATGATAGGTTGCTTCCTATCTTTTATGGTAAGGCACCCCTCCTACTATCATTTGTGTTTCTACTTAGAAGATTTGAATCTCCATCCCAACTTTTGCTCACTGTGAATTGAGCAACAGAGGGATAGAAGATTTAAATCTTCCAAGGTGAAGCTAGATAGTGGTGGTTCATGACAATGAAGCTTCTGTCTTGCCACTTTGAAGACTTAAACCTTTTACCCAATTTCACATTAAATTTTCGAGTTGGCTCCTTGGGTAAATATGGGAACATAATAGATCACTAGTTGTAAATTGGGAGTTGAGTTCCTTGGCCTTTGATGGTAGGGTTTCCATGTGCTCTTTGGAGATTCAAATTCCAAAATGTAGGGATAGTGCTCCTTTTCCCTATAATCCACCATTTGCCTAGGTAGATGGATTCTCATCACATCCTCTAAACACAATGCTGAGAAGTGGTTTAAATAAGGAAATAAGGTCCATCCCTTAATTTAGGAATTACATCCTTAGTAGCACTCTCACCTCAAAATGGACTAGAGTCTTTATGAGAGATATGTTTTCTTTTTTTTTTACTCTATTACCATTTCCTCGATATTGGCATCTTCAAAAATATATGGTTCGGTTGGTTGGGAGATCTCTGAGGCTTCTTTGCTACAAAGCTCATCATCATAGGTTAGTTTCTCTTCTTAATTAACCTCTTCTTGGTAAGTGGGCAAGGTGATGGCATTTGCAAGATTTGTTTCCTTGCTCATTTCCTCTATCTTTGCAATCTCCTATCCAAATGCCTCATTGGATTAACGCATGTCATGCATATTTTTCCCTGTTGTAGTTACCCAATCCAAAATAGTTTGAAGCATTTCTTCAAAACTATTGGACCCGGTATGTCGTTCTTCCTTCTCCTCATCATAAGACCTATCAAACTCATAAGAAGAACTAGCATTGGGTTATCATAAAGAGGGGGGTATTTGCACAATCACTCCAATATCCATCTCGACCGCCATATAAAGAACAACCATACTCCCAATACGATAGAGATGGTGATTCTATCTCTCTGGGGGAGCATATCTACAATCTCTTGGAAAGTGGGGTCCGTTACAATATGGACATAGATCATCAAGATAGGACTTCCAACTACCAAAGTCATAGTAGTCCCGAGATGCCATAGAGAAAAGTAAATAAAAATAAAAATCTACCTAACACAAGAAACAAAATAATATCATAAATAATTATTTACAAGTTTGAATTAAAGCAAGTAACTAAAATTCCAAACTAACTCAACACGCCAAATTGTACCCCGATAATGGCACCATTTTTTATAACACTCAACTTACACATCAATTTAAGAGCAAGGCGGTCATTGTCAATATAATAACCCAATAAGAGTCAGGGTCGAATCCACAAAGAACAATGTGAGTGGCGATCAAATTAGCTCAAAATAATGGATACTTACTAACTTCAAACCTAGAGTATAAAAATGTAAAAATGGGGGGGGAGGTAATGGTACCTATAACGACCCAAAATCTTCTCCCGGGACGTCACACGATGCTTAAGGCTACAAGTAGCCCCAAGCTAACTCTTTGAGCTTGTCACTACATAAAATAACTCATTTCAAGAAGAAATAAACAAAACACTGGCACTGGCATATCAAATGATAGAAAATACAAGGAAAATACTTGGTCCAAATGACCACAATACTGGAAATCTCAACATACTAACAATCTGATAACTAAAGAGCCATTGGGACAGGTCCCCAACTGACTCAAAATAAACTGAAAGTAATAATATATCTACTAATAATACTGAAATGTCTGAAGATAGGTCCTCGAACCATGAGGACTCACCACTGTAGAGATGTAGACAAAGGTACTCAGAAATCACTGATGAGGCTGGGACTGAGCACCTGAACCTACATTATAAGACAATGTAGCAGATAGATGTATATGTGGATCAGTACTTGGGAATGCACTGAGTATATGGGAGTGTATGCATTTGCATAAAACAATATCAATATGCTTTAATCAAATCATGCATGCAAATATGAATGACTCATATAGCTTGAATACGTCCACAATATAAAGCTCATAAATCATGTAAAATAAAGCATGTAACACAAATCTCGTGAGTTATTATACTTTATCTTTAAAATCTGAACTCTTCTCTTATTCTCATTACTAGAAGACTAAAGAAAGCTTTAAACAATATTTTCAAACTCATACATGGATCTTATGGAGAGTAAAACTTCTTTAATACTCAAGAACTTAGAACTCTTTTAAACTCAAGACACTTGGAACTCAAAATTCTATAACTCTTACTAGTAGAGAAAACTACTTTCTTCTTGGGAAAATTTTACTTCAAGAAACTATTTTGAAAATCTTACTATTAGGGAAAATCACTTATCTCAAAGCTTTAGGGAAAATATTCCATCTCAAGGGAGGTTCTCTTAACCAACATAAACCATGCGAGCTACATGGAGTCCAACATCTTGTCCTCCTAAGAAAGAAACCTCATGTTAGGGAGAGGTGTCATACTCTTGCCAGGGATTTTAAGCTCAACTCAGTGATCACTTATCTCGACCACGAGCCCATAAATCTCAATCCTATGGTGGCACGTAGCTCTAGGATATAAAATCGTAGTAACTTACCCAACTCGGTACTAAATACTACTCTCTTTGTTTAGCTACGCTCATCTCCGGGAAATCCACTTTAAAATAATCTTATGGTTCATAAGAACCTAACTATAAAATCTATAGTCTCATTTAGTAAAGTAGATTTCAAAGCTACTATGACCATTAAGGTTAAAACTTTCTCAATGATCTCAAAATACTCTAATCATGGGTGCTTACAGCACAAAAGTTCATAAAAACTGAAATCTCAAGTAGGGTTTAATGATCCATAATCAAATCTCAAGTTAAGACTCATCAAAATGCATACTAGATGTCAAAAGGATACACAAATCATATAGAAATATGGAATGTTCAGCAATTTGTCTTAAAATCTCAACATACTCATGTACTTCAATTTCTAGAACATTGGCAAATCTCAAAATCTCATGCATAGTAATATTGGGTATGAACACACACTTCAAAATCATAGGAGAACTCATAAAGTCATGTATCTTTGTAATTTAAAACAAGTTTTGGGAATAAGGACGGAAGAATTATCCTTGTTCAAACCCCACATACCTTAGATAGTGAAACTAGATGAACAAGCTTGCTTGAAACTCTTCTTCTTACTCTTTGAGAGAGGGTTATTGAAGCCTTTGAATTGGGAAACTCAAATCTCAACTAAATTTTTAGAATCTATGGTGAGTTCTTGAATTTCTTGGAGAAGGGTTTTGGATTTGCTCTTGAGGGAGAAACCCTAGCTCTTGGATGTTGTGGGAAATAATGAGGCTATCAGCTTCGTTTTGAATATATCAGGGTATTAAAAGGGAAAAGACCCAAAAGATCCTTTTTAAAATGACTTAAAAATACTAAATAGGATTTGCGATGGTCGAAGTGATGGTCCGTCGCTAGTCTGACGATCCATCGGATTATCCATCGCATGTTGGTCAGAAAAAGGCCATACTGCCTTAGTTACGATGGTCCTAGCGACGGTCCATCACCAGCTTGATGGTCTATCATCTTGGCCATCGCACTTGGGATAGAAGAGGGAGTCATTGCCTTGGTTGTGATGGTCTGAGCAACGGTCCGTCAACCTGTTCGTCGCACCTAGGCGGTTCCAACAACTCTTAGTAAAACGGCCATAACTTCTCTCCCCGATACCGGATTTGGATTAAATTGGTATAGTTGGAAAGCTAATTCAATTATCTACATAATAGAAAGTCATTTTTAGGAAAATTCAATCAAGTTTAAGACCCTAATCACTTGGGAAGACACTTCTCAATCTTTTAGGGACGGATTACACTTCACTTGACACCCTCTAAGGCTCAGACTATGAGGGAATTTTTGTAGGGTCTTACAATACCACACCCAGAATTTCTATTTAGGATTTTCTAGTATTAATTTGGGGTTACAAATAATTAGAGTATAATCAATTAGACTCAGATCTTGGGATTATGCTTTCCTAGGGGCAACTTATTCATGGGGGTGTGATGACTTGATGCAAATTCTAAATGTTAGTGATAAGGTAGTCTAGGTTAAAAGTCTTTATGGCTAGTTATGAACAAAATCTCAAGGGTTTCATTCATTGACCCTTTTGAGTACCTAATGAGTGTGTCAATAAAAACCACCCAATACCTCAATTAGGCACCCCTATTTTTAGGATAGTGCCCTAACTATAGTCAACTTCAAAATTACCCTTATGTTTAAGATAGTGAAAATTAGCCAACCATGCTCATAAGTTGTCTATTATTGCCTTGGTTCCCACATTCCTCTTTCAAGGATGGTGTAGGTTCCTAAAGTTCACCTAAATCCCTTCTTTAACGATGGTTCAAGCTTTAAAGAGCTTTGGATTTTCACTCATAAACACAATTTGGGTATTTGAGGCTTTCACCTATAAATTCCAACCAATTTAGTCAAGCAATAATAAAACCCAACATCACAAACTAGTAAATGTATAAGTAAATCACATCCCACACATAATTTCACCCTAATCTAACATAATCCCAAGAGTAAGAACTAGCTACAATGAAAATAGTAAGCAAGATATACTCAATGACCTCTACTGATTAGATTTATGAAAGGCTAAGTGAATGTTACTTCAAACTTTGAACATACACAAATCTTCAATGGGGGTTAGCTAATCCTTCACTTGGAAGTTACTCCAATGTATCTTCACCCAAAATTAATACAATATTTTCTTCTCCAAGTATGGAGGTTAAGCACTAGAACAATGTTCAATAATTGGGAATTGTAGAATGAATGATAGAATGATAGGGTTTGAGTCTTTTTAGGACAAATTTGGGTTTGGGTCGCTGAAATTACACATCTACCCCTGGGCAAAATCCCATGCTGCCGTGATCGCACCAGCTTCTTCGCGATTACGGCTACGTAACCACGATAGAACTCACATGATCACATTAGATAATTGATCTTGACTGACCATGATTGCAACCCTCAGACTGCGATCGTGGTAACTGAGCCTATGTTCTGCTCCAGGTCTTCAAGCTGCACTTCTTTACTTTTTTTTATCTTTTTCAGCTTGCATCCACATAGTTTTATCTCAATATGTGCCTACAAAATGTGGATATTAGCACATTTAATCACAAATATGTTCTCAACTATTTATTCAAAACTTGGTAATGTGCACGAATGATGAGTGCGAATGAGTGGTAAATTCACCACTATCAATAGCCAATATCATTTCCCATTTTTCAGGAAACCTAGTGTATCACCCTAGTGAATCCTTCAACTTTTAATGAGCTATTTGTTATACAAATTCATATTGCACTTATAATGAATGAAGTTTCAGCAGTAATTTGTCAGGGTGTGTACCAAGAAATATATACTACAAACTTTTATCACATGTAAACTTTAATTCTTAGAGGAAGAAGTATATTAGATATTAACACTCCAACTTTGAAGTAAACTCAATATAGTGTTTATGTAGTTTTAAAACTAAGAAAAAGTCTGAGTCCATACAATATGTCGATATTGAAGAAACAAGACCAACAAAAAGATAATGAATACATTGGTTCCCAAAGGCTCGAAATTAAAGGTAATGTCATACTAATTTATTAATTAGAGTTACTTGCGAATTTGTACTAGATTTATTATTTATTAACATTTGTAACATTTTACTAAACAAATTTAGGTGAAATTGACTACATACCATCAATATTGTTTATTCAAAAGTTGGAAAGTGTTTCTAAATACACAGATTGTCATCCTATGAGGTTTCAACATAAAACTCCAACTTTGTTGTGATAATAGAGCAATAAAACGTGCAAATACTAAAGTTCTAACTTAATTATACGATTTATTCTTCTCTGAATCTGAAGTAGAGAAATAATTTTGCAGATATATTAGAGCACATAACAATATTTTTGGATTTACGTCTTTTGATTTTAAACTTGACAATGATTTGGCATCTTTGCAAAAATGACTTTATATTTTTTGAGAAAAGGGTCAGATATATCATGATCTCCCCTCATTACTTCCCCATGCTAATAATCCATGTTATTTTCAAACGTACTTTTTGACATAGAAAATGAGTTATGCTAAATAGTATTTTGAAAGTCAAAGAAGCCAATTTATCTGAGGAAGTTCTTGCAATAATTAAATAGATAATAGATGGAAATCCTTATGCATAATTGTTTCAACAGCTAAAGGATTATTCAAGATTTAAGGATTTAGAAATTCAAATTGCTTCCACTGTTAAACTAGATCAACGTGTCTATAATAAACCATCAGTAGATCAAGTTGCTATAATTTGGATAGATGGCAACGACCCCACTGTACCATTTGATCGAGAGATTATTGTTCATGAGCATTAAAATAATATTCCTAGAGTTAAATATTATTATGGTTGTTATGACCCACTCTAGAATCCTTTTCATTTTCCAAGTGGTGAACTAGGTCCAAGGAATACAAAAATAACATAAAACAAATAAAGGTAAGCGTGGAACTGAAATTTTAGGCCTTAACCAGAATATCCCTACATTTGTGTCTATGATGAGGTGTTTGACAATGAGGAGCAAGGTAAAGTTTTAAAACAAAATTACACATGACCATAAATTGTGTACTTACAACTCTCATATCAATATATTTAAAAATATTTTGTAGGTGTATGATGTGGAGCTAAAATTTATTGCTTGTACAGAGTACTACTGCTATAAGCTGCAAATATGCAGTGAAGAAAACATGATAAGACTATTATACAGATGATTGTTTCAAAAAAAAATTGTCAACATGTACTTCAAGCTGGAAACTAGTCAACTTGAATATTTTAGGTTTGAACAATCAATTTTTAGAAGAAAAGTATTGCAAAGTATAATTGATAATATTATGGAAGGAGAAAGTAGAAGCTCAAAAGTTGGTCAAAGAATAATACTTCCTCCATCATTTGTTGGAAGCCCTAGGGAAATGCGTCGTAAATATAAGGATGAAATGGATTTGGTTCAACATTTTAGAAAAATATATTTTTTTATCACAATAAAGTGTAATCCCGACTGGCCAAATAACCAAGATAATTTGGTAGGTAGACAATTTGCTCAGACAAACATGACTTGGTAACTGGAGCTTTCATCTCAAATTTGTAAGATTTATAAGATAAAACCTTAAAGAAAAAATATTTGGGTTGTTGAAACATATCTTTATGTGATTGAATTACAAAAAAGAAGCCGACCACACATTCATCTTTTGTCATTACTGGAATACAAATAGAAGATAAATCACTTAATGATAATGACAAATTTATTTTCGCTAAACTTTACGATAAAAAAGAATTTCTAGTTTTCCATGACTTGGTTATCAAGCACATAATTCATGGCCTGTGTGGAAAAAACATCCAATGAATTTATGTATGAGGGATGATAAGTGAAAGAGTCATTATCCTCAGCCATTTAGTAATAAATCAATATAGGAAAGGATAGTTATCATATTTACAAAAAGCAAAATGATGGAAAGAAAAAAAAGGTCTGAGGCATGGCAGTGAATAATTAGTGAGTTGTTTCATATAATCCTTATTTACTAAGTAAATACAGTTGACATATCAATATTGAGTCTTGTGCAAGGGTAAAAGTAATAAAGTATCTTTACAAGTACATATATAAAGGACATGATATTTGCATTGTTTATATCGAATCAGATGATGGAGAAAAAGTCATTGATGAAATTAGGAGTTTTTAAGATGCATGTTGGGTTACTACGACGGAAGATCAATGGAGAATTTATGAATTTGATCTTAGTGAAATGCAGCCTCCGATCATTAATCTTCAACTACATCTTCCAAATAAAAAATAGATAAACTATTTATATATCAGTAGTTAAGTTTATTTAAGCTTTTGATGAAGTAGCATGAAATATTTATATGCAAACAACTCTCTATTAAGTGTGTTTGTTCGTTAGCTTTCTACATTTAAAAGAATTGAAATATGAATTTATTATAGACATACAAATCACAAAACTAACAGGACAAAGGAAAATAGACCTTCGTAGAATAAGCAAATTTAGAACGAAAATAAACATTAACAACTCAAAAAAATGAAAAACAAAACTCAATCTTATCACAGGAAACAATCTAGCAAAACAAAGATGGTACGGTTTAGTAAAACAAAGATAGTTTTGCAATTGGCCAAATAAAATGCAACAAAAAAATTTCAACCACTCCTACCAGTAACGTTATGAAGAACAAGAGAACCGAAAGAAGAAAAAAAAGAAAAAGAATAAAAAGAAACATACCTTAAAAATATCAGTGCAATCGCTCTCATGCAATAGTCTACTATTATAAATTAAAGTACCTACGCTTTCCAATTATTTTTTCCCTTCTTTTGTCAATTCAATTACCTTGCTTAAGCTATCTAAATCCTACAGCATCAACCTTCTAAAAAAATAGTCTTAAGATTCAGTTTGTAATAACCTATTTTTAGCTATGAATTTACCATGAAAAAAATACATAAAAGTATATTGTACAAAATATTTTGTTAATATTCCTAATATTGTTTGTTCACATTATAGTGTTCTATTGGAGCAACCAAAATTTAAAAAATGTTGTTGCATGGGAATACGCCTCAAACACCATGTTCACCGAGTATTTTCACAAATTTTCAGTAGTCAACAAAGCACGTAAATACATGTCATGGAATTTCTAGAGTACTATATTTGGAACACTAATGGTAATATTTGGAAGTAAAGAAAAACAAGCTAAGTAATTAGTTAACTTGCTATTGGTAAGAAATTCAACACGACCACTCTTAATTTGTAAACGTTCAAATACCATTTATTTAGTCTCTTTTCTTTAATTCACAGCCAACCCAGCAGAAGGCAAAAGATATTATTGGAGATTATTATTGAATCAGTATGAGGACCAACTTTATTTTAATACTCCCTTTAGACAATTAATGGAAGTTTATGTGACACATTCAAAGAAGCTACAAAAGAAAGAGGTTTACTCAAATCAGATAACAACCTTTTTGAATTCTTACATGAAGCAATCGACTTCAATGTCAGCGACTCTGAGAAATTTAATTTTGGTTCATGGTAATTTGATAGATGTTAGAAAGCTCTAGGATACATATTATCATGACATTTCAGAAAATTTTAAGAGAATAAATGAGATTCGCCTACTCTCAACTTCAATGCACACTTTAAAACATAAACCATTCTTAGAGAGTATGGGTAGGAGAATTGAAATTTATGACATCCTAAACTTGAAAAGAGTATAAATGATATTGTTATATTAGAATATAAATAAATAATAGAAGAGAAGTCTATAATAGTGCCTTCAGAAGATTTGGATCATGAATAAAAGCAAGCATTCAAGATTATATTGAAAAAGGTAGAATCTGGCCAATCAGGATTATTCTTTGTCAATGGACCCGGAGTAACCAGAAAAATGTTCCCATATCATGTATTATTTTCAAATATCAAATCGAGGGGCATGATAGCATTAGAAATAGCAACAAGTGGTGTAGCAACAACTCTTTTAATAGGAGGTCGTATAACTATTCTAAATTTGAGATACCACTTTAGATAACTGATACAATAGTCACACGTATGTCAAAGTAAAATGGTAGAGATAAGTTGATTAAAAATACAAATAGATTATCTAGGATGAAGCGTCTATGGCCAGCTGTTGGGCAATTAAATGGTTGATAGGAGCTTTAGATATATATTGGACATTGACGTGGAAAAAGTAGAAGTTTTCAGAGGTGATTTTCATCAGGTACTTCTAGTAATTCCAAAATCTCTAAGGGTTGAAATAGTAAATTCATGTTTGGTAAAGTCATACTTATGGCATAGGATGAAAAAGTTAAATAACAAGAAATATAAGGGCGAGAACAGATTTATCATTCAATGAATTCTTATTATGCATAAGTAACGGGAAGGAGCCTATAATAAAAGATGATTTGGTCTACTTCCAAGACAATTGGTTATTGAAAATAGGAGTGACAGTACTAGTTTAGATGCCTTAATAAAGCAAATATTCCCATCGCTGGATAAAAATGCAAGTTCTACAAAATACACACTAAACGAATTATCCTAGCTAGTAGAAATGAATATGTTGATTAGTTAAATGAAATACTAATTTCTATATTTCTTGGTGAAAGCAGAACGTTTCTTAGATTTGACTTGTAGAGTATAATACCAACAACTACTAGTAGGAAGATTACTTAAATACTCCAACACCAAGCGGTCTGCCTCTCCATAGGTATGTTCTTACATATTTACTATAATACCCCAGGTTTTGGACTGTAAAATTTCTGAAGTGAAATTGAAAACTATAGGCAATAGATTAAATGATGAGTCATTATTACTCGTCATAATTCATTAGGTGAGACTTATCATCTCACCAGTGAAGTTGCCCAAGGTTATTATTTGGATCAAGGCTAGATCTCATGAGTCGTTAGGTAAGGTCACAAGTCATGGTGAGGGATTCATGACCAAAATAGTGAGATAGCCCAAAGTTCTTACTCAGGCCACGAGTTTAGGCAATGTGACCAGTCACCATGAGTCATTACACGACCCATAACGACTGGAGCTATTTCCCTGAATATTTTTCATTAAGGGAATTTAGGTTTTTTTTCCTTATTTTACACTTTACCCATTACTTAAAAAGCCTCAAGGGACCCTTTTTAATGTCAATCATCAAATCAAATACTACTTCTCTCATATTAAAGTCCCCAAAGAAAGAGAAGGTTAGGTTTTTTAAGAGATTAATCATCTAAGCTCCAATTTGTGTTTCCTCTGCCAATTTCTTTAGTGTTTCAGGCATGTATCTCTTCCCTAACTTGATTTTTATATAAGGGCATATGTTTAATCATTGTTTATGTGAATTTGATGGTGGGTTTGTAACTGAGTTGAGAATTTTAGATTGTTCACTATTGAAATTGCTTCCCCATGTTTTGAATATAATATCCATGCTTTAAATTATGGGTTTTAAATTGAATGGGTGCATGGTTATCAAAATTTGAAATAGGGAACATGGGTTTTCCCAACTTATTTGGTTTTGGCTTGACAATGGAAATATCCTCAACCCACCTTCATGGACTTTGGTTTTAAATCTGGAATTTGCATTATTAAACTCACTTTTGGAATTATTACATTATATTAATAGATAAACAGATTAAAATGGATTTAAAAAGCTTTGGTGGACATAGTTTTGGATTAAAATAGAGCTTGGGAGTCTAAAGGTTAATGAAATGGTTATGGCATAATAGAATTAGCTTACAAGTATAATTGGTATGATGATACTAAATAGTAAATTCCTTAATAAATAACTTCTGGGTTACTGGTTTGGATTATGTGCAAATATTTTAATTTAGGCTAAAAGGGGGTGGTGTAACTCTTTGTAAAGGTGGAGGTCTCGGGAAGACAAATACTTGAAACAACATCTGTCGATATGGGGGTCTTTATAACCGTGTGCATTATTCACACATTACATATTTTGGGATGGTTTAAGCCTTGGCATTTCTAGCCCTCCCTTAAATTTTCTCGATTCATGTGGCTAGCACATCTAGGGCCCTTTCAGTAGGGAAAGTTGAACCCATATAGGTCGTGGGTGCCCTTAGGACGAATAGAGAAATACAGTCTAGGTTAATGGTGTTAAAATTTTATGTGCATGACCCTTGTACCTTATACTGACATCTTTTATATGTTTATGTGTGTATATATATGAGAATGTGTGTATATGGTTTCTTTGTACATGTCATTATTTTATCATTTTATTTGAGTTACATGCCAGTGCTTACTATCACTGGATGCTACATCATTTTATGATGCAGAGTCCTAGGGTTCTTTGTTTACTCTTGTGTAGTCTTAGGTGGAGCAAATATCGATAGAGTTGCTGTAAAGTGGTTAGCCTCCATCATCCATAAATCTTTACCTTTTAATTGGGTTTCTTTTCATATTTTGGGAATTAAAAAGTTTCATTGTCATAGCCGGGGGCATATCCCGACCTAATTACGTATTCTAGTTTAGAGGATTTTGTGGACAAAATGTGGATTAGTAATTAAATGACAGAGGATTTTCTTAGTACCCAAAGGGAGGTTTATCTCCTATATTAGATCTTAGGAGCTAATTTCCAAAGGGTATTTGTATCATTTGGTTCAGGTTAAGGATTCTAATTTTGAGGGGGCCTCTTTGTATTCTGTCCCTGTGGTAAATAATTTTCTGAAGTTTTCTCGATGATTTTCCTGGAATTTATCTCGATAGGGACATAGATTTTGGGTTTGATATTCTACTGAATACCTATCCTATTTATATTTCTCCCTATAGAATGGCTTTGGCTGAGCTAAAAGAGCAGTTAAAGGATTTTCTTGATAAAGGTTTCATTTGTCCTAGTGTTTCTCTGTGGGGTGCTCCTGTGCTTTTCATTCATAAGAAAAATGGGTCTCTTTAGCCAATTGAATAAGGTTACAGTGAAGAATAAGTACCCTCTTCCTAGGATCGATGACTTTTTCTACCAGTTTTAGGGTGCCAGATGCTTCCCTAAGATTGATATGCACTTGGGGTATTATCAGTAGAACGTAGAAAATTAGAGAGGGTGATATTCCTAAAGCTACTTTCTGAACCCGATATGGCCATTATAAGTTCTTGGTTATGTCATTTAGGTTGATTAATGCTTCGGCTGCTTTTATGGATCTTATGAACTAGGTATTTATGTAGTTTTTGATTTATTTGTGATAGTCTTCATTGATGATATCTTGGTGTATTCAAAGAGTGAGGGGAATCATGCCAATTACCTGTGAATTATGTTGCAGTCTCTTAAGGACCAAAGGCTATATGCTAAATTTTCTAAGTATGAGTTTTGGCTGAATGTTGTGACTTTTCTTTGCTAAGTGGCGTCTGGTGATGGGATTAACATTGATCCACAAAAAGTTGAGGCGGCTAAGAGGTAGCTAGACCCACAACTCCAACCAACACTAGAAGCTTGTCTGGCTTGATTGGGTTTTAGGTTTGTGGTGAGTTTTTATTATAATGCTTCTCCATTGACAAAGTTGACTCAAAAGAAGGTCAAGTTCTTGTGGTCCAGTGCTTGTAAGGGTAGTTTTGAGAAGTTGAAGGATAAGTTGACTTTTGCTCCAATTTTGACCCTGCTCGAGGGTATTAATTAGTTCATGGTGTATTATGATGCATTTTGTAGGGGACTGGGTCATGTTTTAGTACAACATAGAAAGGTTGCAGGCTATGCTTCCAGGCAGCTTAAGGTTTATGAGAGAAATTACTGGACTCACGATTTAGAGTTGGCGGCTGTGGTCTTTGCATTAAAAATCTGGTGTCGTTATCTGTATGGGGTGTATGTGGATATTTATTCCGATCATAAGAGTTTGCAATACTTGTTCACTTAGAAGGAATTGAACCTTATTAGGTAGAGGCAGTGGCTTTAATTGTTTAAGGATTACAACATGAGTTTTCACTACCATTTAGGTAAAGCTAACATTGTTGTTGATGCTCTTAGCAGGTTATCTATGGGGAGCTTTGTAATACCCCATGTTTTGACCTATAAAAATTTCTTAATATTTTCCATCACTACCCAGTCAATGACCCAGGTGATGAGTTGTAGTCACTCTATACAAGTCATATAGTGTTACTCGTATCTTACCAATAAGGTTGTCCAGTATTTCTGTTGGGGTCACGATATGGCCCTCACAAGTCGTAAGGACAGGTCACAAGTCATAGGGTGTGATTTATTACTATTACAGTGAGGTGGCCCTGAGTTTTTGTCTAGGCTACGAGTCATGGTGATAACTCATGACCAGTGACCATGAGTTGTTACCTGACCCATAGCGACTGGCGATAATTTTTTGCATGTTTTAGGTGGGATTATTTTGGTCTTTTCCTTTTACCCCATTATTTACCATGACTTGAAACACCCTAAAAGACCCCATAATTCTCTATTACTTAATCATAAACATCACTCTCCTCTCAAACTTCGAAGTCAAGAAAAGCTAGGGCTTGATTATCTACTCTTTCATTAGTGGTATTTTCTCCAAAATTCTTGGTGTCTTCAAGCATATATCTCTTTCCTAAATTTATTTTATATAAAAACATGTTTTAACTGTTATCCATGTGCCTTAATTATTGGTTTTTGAATATGGGTTAAGGGATTTGCAATGGCTAATACTTGAATTGATTTTCTATGGTTTCAAATTGGTTGTTTATGCTTTATTCTTATGGTTTTAAACGAAATAAATGCATGGGTATGGGAATTGGAATAGGGAACATGGATTTCCCAAAATTGTATAGTTTAATGGTTTGGAATTGGCTTTAACCTCAATCCAACCTGTGAAATTAGTTTTAAAGCATGGATATATGCATAATTTAACTCACTTTTAGAACCTTGCATTGCATAAAAGGTTAATGAAACATAAATTGATTTTGAAAGGCCTTGGTGGCCATAGATTGATTTTAAATTAGAAACTTTGCAGTCAATTTTGCGAATTAGTTTGGGAATGGCATAATGAAACTAGCTTACAAGCTTAACTTATTTGGTATGAAGATACCAATGGCAAATGCCTAATTAAAAGACTCCTTAGTTGATGGATAAAAATATGTAAGTGGTTTAATTTAAGCTTAAATAAGGTTGTGTAGCTCACCATGACAGGTGGAGGTCTCGGGGGGACTGAATCTTGAAACCACATTTGCCGGAATGGGGGTCTTGGTAATCGTATGCATAGTTCACACTATATATATCTTTTGAAAGGGTTGGGGTCATGGATTCTCTTGCCCTTTCTAGGATTTCCTCAATTCGTGTGGCTAACACGCGCTGAGGCCCTTTTAGTAGGGAAAGCTGAAACCATATAGCCCATGGGTACCCTTAGTATGGTTAGAGCAACACAATCCAGGTTAGTAATGTTAAAATGCATGCTTAAACCTTTTTCCCTATTTTGACATCTTATATATATATGTATATATGAATGTGTGCATATGGTTTTTGAATGGTTTTGGGTTGATTTGATTATGGCATTATTTCATCCCTTCCTTGAGTTATATGTTAGTGCTCATCCCACTAACCGTCCCCAGATGGTGCATCATTTTATGATGTTGGTTTCTATGGGTTCTTCGATTACCTTATGCAGAGTTAGGTGATTTTGGTTGGTTCGTTGGTAAGCTTGAAGTGGTAAGCCTCCTTCTTCTGGAAGGCCTAGTACTTCTTGGTTTCATTATATTATCTTAGACTATCACTTTTGGATTCCTTTTGGCTATAGTCGGGGACATGTCCCAACCTAGGTTGATGATTGGTTTTGTTAGAGGCTTTTGTTGACAAAGTATGGGTGGTTACTATATATTAAATCTTATTTCATATTGAGTTATCTATCTATATTTCACATTATGTTTGGGTTCTTCCACTATTTATTTATTGTGCTAAGTGGCTAGGCAAAGTAGGTGGTCGTTGACCCTCGGTGGGCTTGAGATACCCATCACGACTAGGACTGGGGTTGGGTCATAACAAGCTCATCCCATGTTGATGAGGAGAAGAGAGGGTAGTGAAGGATATTCACAGGATGGCTAACTTGGGAGTTTATCTTTTAGACTCCGAGAATGGAAAAGTGATTGTTCAAAAGGTAGTTAAATCATCTTTTGGTGTGAGGTGAAGGAGAAATAGGCCTTGGATCCCATACTTATGCAGATTAAGAAAGAGGTGGGCCAGTAGAATTTGAGAATAGGGGAGATGGCACTCTAAGGTACCAAGGCAAATTATTTGTTCCTGATATTGTGGGCTGCGAGAAAGGACTTTGACTAAGGCTCATGAGTATAGATATACAGTTCATTTAGGCTCAACTAAGATGTACTATGACTTGAAGGAAATCTATTGATGGAACAACATGAAGAAGGATGTGGCAAATTTTATTGCCAAGTGCAGGTTGGATGAAGTGGAGGCTCACCTTGGGAGTGTTGTGTGATAAGAAGGTGCCCCTTAAGCTTAAAGGCAGATTCTATAGAGTGGCAGTCCTACCGGCCATATTATATAGGGCAGAGTGTTGGCCAGTCAAGCACTCTCACATCCAAAAATTAAAGGTGTCAAAATTGAGAATATTGTGTTGGATGTGTGGGCTTACTGGAGGGGACAGAGTTAGGAATGAAATTATCTAGGAGAAGGAGCGGGTAGCTTTGGTAGATAACAAAATGCGGGAAGAAAGATTGAAATGGTTCGAGCATATGATGAGGAGGGGTACGGATGTCCCAGTCCAGAGGTGTGAGAGACTAGCTATGAATAGTTTCAAGAAGAGTAGAGGTAGGCCGAAAAAATACTAAAAGGAGGTGATTAGACATGATATGGAGAAACTTCAGCTGACTGAGGAAATAACCCTAGATAGGAAGGTGTGGAGGTCACGAATAAGGGTAGAAGGCTAATGGGAGTGTAGGGGTTGTAGCTTGCAGTCCGGGGTATTATGGTGAATCTGGGTTAGTAATTCGAGGCTTGTACATAGGTGTCCTTGGTTTGTGTGTGTATGGTACGACTAGGTGGGGGCCCTATGTCTTATTTCTTAGTCCCTATTTTCTTTTTTTCGTGTCGCTCTTATTTTTGCGTATTTCTCTTATTTCCAATTTACTATTCTTATTCCTGATTTTATTATGTCATCCATCCACTTGTTACTATCCTTTAGCTTGAGCCGGGGGTCTATCAAAAATAGTTTCTCTACTTCTTCGGAGGTAGCGGTATGGTCTGCATACATCTTACCCTCTCCAGACCCCACTTTGTGGGAATATACTGGGTTTGTTGTTGTTGTTATATGGTCTGTCAACACGTTAAGGTAGAACATATGAGGCCTTATGGCATATCTCAAGAGATAGAGTTACCCATGTGGAAGTGGGAGATGATCAATATGGATTTCATTATGGGTCTGTCGCGGTCTCGAAACTAGTAGTACTCGATTTAGGTTATTGTGGGTAGAATGACTGAGTCTGCTCACTTCATGCCTGTGAGGCCTAACTACTCAGGAGAGAATTATGCTAAGTTGTTCATTCATGAGATAGTAAAGTTGTATGGTGTACCAGTGTCCATAATTTCAGATCGAGGTATGCAGTTTACTTCTCACTTTTGGCATTCATTTTAGAAAAGTTTGGAGACTAAGGTGAACCTTAGCACTACTTTCCACCTTCAAATGGATGGACAGGTAGAACAGACTATTCATACTGTGGGGGATATGCTAAGGTCTTGTGTGATTGATTTTAAGGAAAGTTGGGTTGATCTTGTCTCTCATTGAATTTACGTATAATAATAGTTATTATTCGAGTATCCAGATGGCTCTTTTTTAGGCTCTTTCTGATAGGAGGTCTCAGTATCCTATGGGGTGGTTTGAGGTTGTTGAGACTAGGTTGTTTGTTCCTGACTTGGTTTACTAAGAAATGGATAAGGTGATTAGAGAAAGACTTAAGACTACTCAAAGTCGCCAAAAGTCTTATGCAGATGTGAGGCAAAGGGAGTTGGATTTTGGGGTTGGTAACAGGGTATTCTTGAAAGTATCTCCTATGAAGGGAGTAATAAGGTTTAGGAAGAAGGGAAAGCTCATGCCCCGTTATATTGGCCCGTATCAAATTTTGAGGGGAGTGTGGAGCGTTGGTTATGAGTTGGATTTGCCTACGAGTTTGGGTTCTATTCACCCTGAATTCTATGTGTCTATGCTAAAAAAGTGTATGGGTGATCCTTCTATGATTGTCCCTATGGAAAATGTTGGTATTTCAGATTCTTTGTATTATGAGAAAGTATCGATCGAGATATTGGATAGGAAAGTTCATAGGTTGAGAACTAAAGATATGGCTATGATAAATATGCTTTGGAGAAATCAAAAGATGGAAGAGGTTACATGGGAAGTTGAAGATGATATGAAGGCTAAATATCCATTCTTGTTTATCGGGTTGGATGATAATGCCTAAGGTATGCATTCTTTTATTCTAACCGTATTTCGAATTTGTTCTTAGTTCTAGTTATATTCTATCTTGTATTCATGCTAAGATGCCCCTAACTTCTCATTCGAGGATGAATGATCCTAAGGGTGGGATAATGTAATACCCCAGGTTTTGGACTCTGAAATTTCTGAAGTGAAATTGAACACTGCCCAGGCAACGACTCAAGTGATGCATCATTATAACTCATCACAAGTCATTGGGTAAGAGTCATAGACTCACCAGTGAAGTTTCCCAAGGTTACTATTTGGATTACAGCTAGACCTCACAAGTCATGATACGAGTGAGATCACATAGATAGACTCTTATGGGTGTTTATTGAAGTCGTCCAAGTGTGTGTGCAAGAGAAGCATAATTAAGGGCCCAAATACACACCAAAAACAGCCCACTACAAACACTAAAGGGGCAGCCCACTCTTGAAGGGCCATTTTGGACATTTTACATTCTATCTTTTAATGCACTATAAATAGAACCTTTTAGGTTTTTAGTCTTAGTTTTGATTGAATATTGAAAGTTGTAACATTGAAACACTCTCTCTTAAGAGAATGGCCTCTTGGCCGAAACATAGTAATTAGGGAAATCAACTTGAGTATGGAATCACTCATGTTGGATTCAAGCTTCGAAACATTGGATGCTTGGGAGATCGAGGTCACTCTTGTGCCAATGTAAGAGTTAGGTTTGTGTTGTGTGTAGTATTAAAGGTCCAAGAGTG
>NW_025852284.1:61718-69258 GCF_002878395.1 Capsicum annuum | reverse complement strand
GGTATTTTCTCTGTCTAAATAAATCTCCTGAAGCATTTCCCTTGCTAATAGGGCTGACGCCTTCGCAAGGTGTACTACACATAACAATTAACACCAATCATTTGGATGGTAAGATTTTATGATAAAATGACACAAGAAGAATATTCCTAGCTATGAGCCTGTCTGGATTAGCTGATTGTAAATAGATGATAAGTTGCGCCTGCTTAAAAGCATTTTTTTAAGTACCTAGATTGATTTTGTAAACAGATAGTTATATGTTTGGATGTAAGTGTTGAAATTCTTGGATGTAAGTGTTGAAATTGCTAGAGTAAATACATAATTACCCCTGATGTTGGCCGAGATTTTCAAAAAGACACCTAAACTTTGAATTCGACCTATTACCCCACGATTATTACTTAATTCGTTTCAAATACATCATTTTTCGCTGAATATCAGTCACAACAAAGAGAGTGAACACACGCACCAATCAGGTGCTGCCACTTGTTAAATATATTTAATTTTTTTTTTAATAAATTTTTCCTTTTTATTTAATTTATCACTCACCCCACCCCCTCTTCCCCCACCCCACCCCACCCCATCCAGCATCCCATCCGACGTCCAGCAGCTCCCCTCCACCCCCACCCCATTCAGCACCCCCACCCTCCATCCAACACCCCTACCCTGTCAGCATCTCCCCCTAACCCCCCACTCCGTCAAAATCTCTCTTCCCGTCCATTTTTTGTTTGTTCAAATCAATTCAAAAAATTGTTTTATGATTGAATTGAGTTTTAAGGATAGTTAAATGATTGAATTGAGTTTTAAAGATAGTTAAATGAGCTTTAATGGAGGAGCTTTAATGTAGTTTTAAAGATATTTTTTTTTTAAAAAAAGCTTCAATGGAGCTTTAATGGAGGAGCTTTAATGGTGTTGAAGAAGATATTGTATTGAAGAAGACATTGTGTTCAGCTTTAATGGAGTTCTAATGATATTTAAAAAAAAAAAGCTTCAATGAAGCTTTAATAGTGTTGAAGAAGAAAGGGTGGGTTGGGGGGAGAGAGGGGGGGCATCGAGTAATTTAAAAAAATAAATAAATATTAATTTTTTTCCTTTTAAAAAACGAATATAAATTATATATTAATTATTTACACGTGACAACTTTTTATTAGTCAAAAAAGTCAATTTTGAGCCCTTTCACGCGCCTGTGGCGCGTGTATATACACGCAAAGTTCCAAAATGGTGTATTTGGAATGGAATAAAGAAGAATCGTGGGGTAATAGGTCGAAGTTAAAGTTTAGGTGTCTTTTTGAAAATTTCGAACAACATCAGTGAGGTAATTATGTATTTACTCAAATTGCTAATAAGAAGTTGATGTATTTGGTAAAAGAAGTGTTGATAAGCTGTTATTTTGTTAGAATGACTAAACTACCATTAAAAGTGATGTAAGAAATTATATATTTAAAAGTATCTTTGTAAAAGAAAAGGAGGAACGACAGACACCGGTGAAGAGAAAGTTAGAAGTTCTGTGGGAAAAGATATTTTGAGAATTAGAAAAAAAATATTAAATATAAAACAGATATATAGAGTGAAGAGGAAGTTAGGAGTTTTGTTTTGGAAAAGATATTTTTGAGAATTAGAAACATATTAAGGATAATATAGTAATATTCGAGGTCAAACCAAAAGTGTTCATAAACTGAAAAATCATAAGTTGGGGATGACTAGCTTATGGCTTCGGCTGATTTTTGACTTATAAGTACTTTGTTTTTATGTTGTTTAAAAAGTACTTTGGGTTTACCTAACGCGTATTTATATAAGATAAAAGTGCTTATAAGACAATTTAAACAACTTGTAAGCGTAGCCAAACTGATACGAAAACAACTATGGAAGGCACAAAATGACACCACGGCAGCAACAACAACACAAGATAACAAGTGGAATAACAACACAAGATAACAAGTGGAATAGCAACACAAGAAAACAAGAATCAACATTTTCACTAAAACAAGAACAAATTAGTACATGGAAGTAAAGATAGATAGAGAGAGACACTATTACAAGACCAAAGAACCCAAGGATGTCTCAAATCCAAGGACCCCTAAGACTTACAGTAGTAACCACCACACTTCTAAGAAGGCCCAAGAGGGAATCCACCACTCAAGCACCAACGTTTCTAGCTAATTTTGCAACACAAGTGAGTACCACACTTGTTCTTGCCCTAGTTTCGGTTACAACTTCCTCTCCCTCTCTCGAGAATAGTCTTTCAATATCATTCAACAACTAAAGAATAAAGACCTAATATTAGCCTACTTATAGTCTTATTACAAAACAAAAGTGAAATATCCAAAAAGCCCTTAATGAAAGGGAAACAAAAGGCGCCCTTGGAGTGTATGATAGGGCGGCTTCGGAGTGTTCCAAAGCCCTCTTCACACTTTAACTTGTACACTCCCTTGGTTGGGTTCGATACACACTCACATAAGTCCATCTTCATGATCATGCCCGTATTATCCTCTCCATCCTGAGAGGAATTTGACCTTAAATTCACGGCTTCATCTCTTTTAACAAGGCACTTCACATGCACCATCATGTGGCCAAACATCATCTCTATATTCTTCATTTTGCACCTCGATTTCTTCTTGCTCTACATCTTGAGGTTTGCCATCAATCTCATTCGATTCAATGCCCACCTCTTCTCCAAGATGGTACAATTTTCCCTTCCTAAGGATCACATTTCTCCGATTTAGGCACTCACTAGCCTTATGTCCCCACCCTTGACATTTGAAGCATTGAAGCCCCTTAGGGTGAGAGGAGGGATTTGGTTTACCTTCATTTCTTAGAGGATACTTTTGGGCAGCCTTGGCCTCGGTCTGGACAATCTTGGTCTCAGGTTGCTCGGCATTGAATAAGTGATCCGAGTCCTTGTATCAACCTGAGGGAGATTGTCCCTTGAATTTGTAACCTGACCTCTCCTTGAGCTTCCTTTCAACCTCTAATTCTGGGAAGATGCCGTCTATAGTGTCAAACTTATGGAGGGTCATGTGTGTCGAGATGTCTGTTCAAGCCGACCTTGAAGCGTACAATGTCATGACTCACTTGCTCTCCTCGGTGATCAAGCTTCAACATCAATTGTTGGAACTCATCGTAGTAAGCCATGACACTTTTGTTGCCTTGCCTCAAGTTGTACAACTTGGCAAAGAGCTCATGCCTATAATTTCGGGCAAGTACCTTTGCCTCATAAGGTTCTTCAATCTAAACCAAGGAGATCAACTCATATCCAAACCGCTTAACATACTCCCACTACATATTAACATACCCCTCAAAGTACTCTTCTTTTCTTCGGTGAGATCATTAAGTTGGAATATCTTGTCACAAGATGACTCCCATGCAACATAAGCTTCGGGATCACTCACCCTTGAAAATGGGAAGGCTCACTTTGATGGAATTGAGACCTACATCTCTATCTTGGTGGCGGGTTCCTTGTTGGTCCCATTGACAAACTCTTCCAGCATGTCCTCGGTATCTCCTTTGATCCTTACGTCTTCCTCTCACTTCTTCTTCCATAACATAAGCATCATCATAGGCTCCATATCCTTCATGTTCCTCTCTACCATAATCCTTTACATGGATGGGTTGGTTTTGGTGAAGTGGAGCTTGGGAGGAAGGAATTTGATTTGGTGGAGGTTGAAGCCTTCGGTTAAGTGGAGCATGGATGGGAGGATTCAGGTTTAGTGGAGATATTTGGTTTCCAACTCCTTCTTGTTGGACTTGATCGAATTGTGGGGGAATTGGCCTATTTAGGTCTCGGTTTTAAGGGCAATTTGCAGCTTGGCTTGTGGCATTTTGTTGTGATCTTGGAGGATTGAACATTTGATGTAAAGTTTGGGGGGTAATGGTGGTGGAAGTGTTTTGGTCATGCCCACTTGAGGAAACATAGTTTCGAGGAGTAGAAGAACGAGAGTTCCTTCAACTCTCCACATGATCCAACCTTTCACCCAAGATGACACATCCGTTTGCACCTTTACCATGCTTCGGTTGAGAGCTTCAATCCCGACCAAGATAGTACTAAGAACATTGTTATCCACGGTATGAGAGATTGTCCCCTCAGTTTCAATTGTACCTAAGAAGTTACCTTCAAAACAATAAACAAGTTAGTTGTAAAAGTAAGTGTTCGCAACAAATTTTGTTAGTGCTGAAAATTAACTGCAAGCAAATATAAATGAAAAGAAAATAACAATTTTATTTATAAGAATCTGTGAGTACAATTCTGTGATTCTCTCGATTCTTCTCTCCTAAGCTTTTCCATGATTCGAAGGCCTTTTGTAGCGTGATTATCGAACTTCCGGATGATTTGAGCCTCCTACAAATGCGTTTGGATCTCCAAAAATTGTTTGACAACACTTCGTCTTGTCGAGTTGATCTACGAGCAGAACTCCGTTGGCCAATTCTTTGAAGAGCCATGTAGTCAATGCAGAAGCTTCCTCTAGCTTGCAGAATGACCTAAAAAAATTGTGTAACCCTCCTATTTATAGTTGTAGGGGGTAGGCAGTCCAAGTGTAAATAACCTTTTTTGCCTCATTCTGATTGGTCCATTCAATTTTCAAGCTTATCACAAATGTTATGTGACAAGGTTGCTTGTGATTGGCCAAAAACATGTCACTTTCCCACTTGACGCCTTGTCTGGTTGTTGAATTTGAATGAGATTTCCACATCATTTTGTACATGTGGTGGCGTCTCATTGGTCTTGGATTTGATTGGGATGCCACGTCATTTGATGAGTTTGGGATTCAAGGTGAAATGAACCTTGATGAGGATTAAAATAGGCTTATTATTTTTTAAGCCTAAAATAAGTTTAAACCTAATAAAATGTGGATCAAATTTAAATTTTATGTGTCTACAGATGCCTTGCAAGGTAAGGCTGCGTACGATACATCCTTGTGGTGGGGCCCTTCCCCGGGCACCGCGTATAGCGGTAGCTTTAGTGCACCGGGCTGTCCTTTTTTATGTGTCTACAGATGCCCCCTACTTCAAGGTTGGTCGGCGTGTAGGCTTGCCAAAATTTGGCGGCAAGACTTGAAGTACTCATGAATGTGTTTTTATTCTCGTGACTTCAAATGTATTTGTTTCTCATCAGTGCATCCTAGTTAGAACAATACTTGCGAGTGGTCTAACTAAGGTTTCCTCATGATCTTTCATGTCGTGAAAGTCTTTGTCAAAGCAACCAACGATTTGTTTGTGGTGGTCCTCATTTTTCGTCCACAATTGAGTACAAACTCGATATTATTTCAAGAGTATTAAAAAAAAATGACCAACTTGATTTTTTTTTGACTCTTCTTGGATAAATATGAACATGAGTAATCACCACTGTAATATTTAATTAAGTAGTTTTTACTTGCACAACAATGTGACCTTTTTAATGTATTTGAATTAAAAGGATCAATACAACTTCCTCACTTGACATATTGCACGTATGAAGTAAAAAAAGTTGACTTGATCTTTTTGTACCAAAGGAAAATATTAACTTTCCTTTTGATTTCATGTACCAAAGGAAAATATCAACTCTCCTTTTGATTTCATGTACCAAAGGAAAATTTCAACTTCCATTTTGGTTTCATGTACCAAAGGAAAAAAATATTAACTTTCCTTTTGACTTCAAGAAAGAATTAAAATCACCTCCAAAGAAATCTCCTCAATATGGTAATTTTTTTCAATTGATTGGCAATTTGAAATTTTCAGGGATTCTCATCTTCTAATTTCACAACATTCCTTGTACACAAATTGAAAATTCTTCATAGGAGCCTCTATATAAGGGGATGTTATGAAATCACATCAACCACAATCTTTTGAAATCCGTAACCTTTGCAAAAACATCCCTTGGCTTCTTTATGACTGTATTTGGCGAGCACTACTAGTGCAGCTCAACCTTTTTGGCAGCATTGGTGGACGTCATGCAAAGTATACAAGCTCCTCGCAACACCGATCGAAGAAGTACATGGAGTGCCTTTCCCGGTTCTCAGCTTCAAACGCTCACAGAGTAAAAATCACACTTGCCTATAGGAATGTCTAAATGTTGAATGACTTAGTTCTGGAGCGGCTAGACTTGTATTGCTGCATCATATCCAAAAATCAATGTCAAACTCCTTTTGTATTGACGAGAATCAATTTTTGAAGTTGACGCTATAAGCTGTCATGTCGTGACTCCAGATTGCATGTTTGTGATCATTCCTCTTTGCCTTTTTTTTTTTAGGCTCATGAAAAAATGCAAGTGGTGTCGATATCACACCAAGAATATACAAACATTGTCTGGATGATTGGTCAGGAACCACTTGAGGCATCATTTTTCGAGTCACAGTTTTTTAATGAGCAACAACTAAGTGGTTCACGCATTTTCTCGAGGATTTGACAAGCAATATTCCCTGTCATGACTTGGAAACAGACACTCGGAGCAACTCTTTTCTATCCTTGGCAGAAAATTTGTGACTATTTCCTTAAATCTTAGAATAGAAAATTCCTTGCATCTCGGCATAGAAGATCAATGGTTGAAAACCAAATGTCATGCTAATTGACATCTATATCAGCTATGTCGAACTAAATTGATGTGTTTCTCCCAATGTTGATTATGCCAAATCGAACCATCGTGCGTTTGGTACCGACACTTATCCCAGATTGAAGTTTCACGTAATTGGTATCAATCCGCGTAGAACCGAGAAGCTTCATCCGGTCAACACCGTAGATGTGTTCCATCTTCATTTTTTTTTTGCAGGTTTATGCAAATTGTCTTGATGTCAGACCAAAAGGCCGACATGATTGATGTTGAACTATTTAGTGCACTACTTCCTTACTGCTTAATAAGAAAATGACTTGGAATGTTTTGATTTCATCCTTGACGACGCTAAAAGTTTTCCATTTTAGCTTCAGTGAGCATGTATTTGGTGTCATTCTTGCGACCTTGTGATAATGAAGTTTTGAGTGTCTGCAGTCCATTATTGTAAAATAAGCATGTGGTGCATCTCATCCGTGGGCTCGGCGATAAAGAGGCTTCGAGTGAGAGCATCTCATTCTTTTCAAGGAGCACGTACGTGGTGTCATCCAAATTGATAATATTGACACAGGGAGTAGCCTTTTCTAACTTTGGCGAGCAAGTACTAGGCACACGTCCACAAAAATATTTATTCTCCAATGGGAGAACAAAAATATGAGTTGTTTGATTCATACAAATGGAATTCAATGTCCCTTATACGTCTATTTTATCAGCTTTGCGCAGCATCACGATAAATTTCATATTTTGATGTAGGAGTATCGAAATCAGGAGTCGTTTTTTGCGTTGGAAACTAGACTCGTTGAGCTACATCTCACGCGGGAATCACAATCAGATTGCACCAAAATCGTCCCAGATATTGCTCCAAAAATGGCCTTCTAATCTTGGTTCGCTAGGTATTTCAGTTTTGCGCAGTGTCACCATAAATTTCATATCTCGACGTGGAAGTATAGGAATTAGGTGCCGTTTTTTGCATTAGAAAGTAGATTCGCAGAGCTATGTCTCACGCGGAAACCACAATCATATTGCATC
>NW_025852284.1:42289-58718 GCF_002878395.1 Capsicum annuum | reverse complement strand
GGAATTTGAAATGGGACACATGGTTTTCCCAACTTGTTGGATTTTGGCTTGACAATGGAAAAATCGTCAACCCACCTTCATAAACTTTGGTTTTAAATGTGGAATTTGCATGATTTAACTCACTTTTGGAACTATTGCATTATATTAATGGGCAGACAAATTAAAATGGATTTAAAAGGCCTTGGTGTCCATGGTTTTGGATTAAAATATAGCTTGGGAGTTTAATTGTTAATGGAATGGTTGTGGCATAACGGAATTAGCTTGTAAGTATAATTGGTATGATGCTGCCAAATGGTAAATTCCTTAATAAATTACTCCTGGGTTAACTGTTGGGATTATGTGCAAATATTTGAATTTGGGCTTAAAGGGGATTATGTAGATGCCATGAAGGTGGAGGTCCTGGGGGGACCAATACTGGAGACCACATTTGTCAGCATGGGGGTCTTTATGATCGTGTGCATAGTTCATACATTATTCATTTTGGGACGGTGGAGTTTTGATATCTTTGGCCCTCCCTCGTATTTCCTCGGTTATGCGGCTAACACGCGCTAGGGCCCTTTCAGTTGGGAGAGCTAAAGCCATATAGCTCGTGGGTGCCCTTAGGATGGATAGAGCTACACAGTCCAGGTTAATGGTTTTAAAATCTCATGTGCATGACCCTTGTACCCTATCCCGGCATCTTATATATATATATATATATATATATATATATATATATATGAATGTGTGCATATGGTTTTGACTGACTTTGGAAATGGCATTATTTTATCCATTTCCTTTAGTTACATGTAAGTGCTTATTCCACTGACCTTCCCTGAATGCTACATCATTTCATGATGTGGTGTCCTAGGGTTCTTTGTTTACTCATGTGCATCTTTGGCAGAGTGAATTGAGTTGTTGTGAAGTGGTGAGCCTCCATCATCCAAAATATTTTACCATTTCATTATGTTTCTTTTCATGTTTTGAGAATTGAAGAGTTTCATTATCACTATCGGGGGCATGTCTCGGCCAATTTTGGAATTCTGATTTAGAGGCTTTTGTGGACAAAGTACGGGTTGGTTATTTGTTTTGGATTCTTAGAACCTTTCTATTGATTTATATATCATTCTTATTGTTTGGTTTTGCTTCCTCTATCATTTTATTTTTCTCAGATGGTTACGCTAGGGGTTGGTCTCCGGCCCTGGTTCAGGTCGTGACATTTACTAACATGCGATTATATTTAAGAATCAAATATGTATGTGAGGTTCAAATAATTGATTACATAGAGATGGATATAGTAAGTCCTACAGTTAGTAAATGAAGTTAAGTTATATTTTTCTGCGTGACGAACAAAACACTAGTTCCAATTATGTTCTTGGATTCTCTACATTTATGAACAAACTCAGTGATGAGGAGCACTAGCAACCAAATAACACTACACTTATCACTCGAAAATAATAGAAAGCTCTTAATTCGCACCATAGTAGAAGATGAAAATAGTGGCTAAGTAAGGAGCTTAATGGTTATGTAGTGCTCCTTCATCACTATTCTATATCTACAGAAGGAACTGAGAATACATATTGTTTAAATTTCTAATACATTTATAATTGAAAGGGGAATGAAATAAAATACATGAAGAATACGATCAAAATCTCACAAAATAAAAAGAAAATTGACACCTGTATCAACTAGATAGAAATACCTCTTTTATCGACCATCAATTGATGTAAATGATTTAGCAAATCCAGTTAGTCTTATAGTAATAACCTTACCATCCTCGAGATCCACATAACTTAAGTCTTTCCTTCTGATTATTTCCATACCTTAACCTTTTGATTTAGGGGAAGACTATGGTCAATACCATAATAGTCCTTCAGATGATCCTCGAGAGGCTTCCATTTCTCAACAAATGGGGAAAGAACATTCATAGCAGGGATAATATCAAGATGTTTTCTCTTGAAGTGAAATGACAAACAAGTTCATCTAAGGTTAAGATTCTCTTAATTTTTTCATTTTTCACATCTACAGCTGGATCAATGGCTACCATAAGCTTCTCTTTAAAAGATTTGGCATTCCAAAACCATGCAACCAAGTACTGGCTTTACTCTGGTATATCCCCATTAAGTGATATAATCCTAGTTAACAATTCCATTAGCACAACTCCAAAGCTAAAGACATCTATTTTCGTAGTGTTTTTACCCATAACTGGAGAAAATCAACAAACTCTTGTTATTTCAGAAAACATCATATTTTTTCAACAAAATATCCAGTGTAGTTTGACAAAATGGGGTATGAAAGGATAGAGTCTATGCAAACCTTACCCCAACTCAGAAGAAGCAGGAGGGTATTTTTGATAGACCCTGGACTCAAAGAGACTGAACAAAAACTGCATTATAACAACACGATAAATAGATAGGAACAGAAAACAACACATAGATATGAAAATTTAAAAATGTTATACTTTATAATTGAGTTAAGCAAGCTCTAGGTGTCTAAAAAATTAAAAGATGTTATATGAACATGCATTTTTTACAAACCTTTGCAGGACTTTTGAGAGTACATCAATTTCATATCGAAATTCATCCAATGCTTTATTGCTAATTATCCCTACCTCCATTTTTTGATAGGTGTTTATGTCCCATCATCTAAATTCTCCCTTATAAACCACACCAAAATCACCACACCTGAGTTCATTTTTTGGAGAATCATTACTATCCATTACTCTGTGTATCTTAAATAGAAAATCAAGTAGAACAAACATTCACTTTCTATCTTTTATATGTTTGTTATAAAGAAAAAGGCTTAGAAGACATATTACTATAGTTCTACTTCTTGCATAATCTCTATTTAAGTGTGTTTCATTGAAAACTTACATTTAAAGTTCTTTACATCATCATTCTTATATCGTTCATAAATAAAATTCATCATTATATAATGTTTTATTGGTATGCAGATTGGTCTTGAAGAAAAATATGCCTATCATGTTATTAAGAAATTTGTATGCTTTCAATTTCTTATGTAATGGTACAAGAATGATATGCAGAGGTTTTTATAACAACATCATACATTCAAAAATAATGATGGGCCAAAATACTTTCAAGCATGTGTTTATCCCACGAATTCTATTACCACCTTCAGAAAATGAAGGTTACCCTTTTAAATTCATTTGAAAATAATTTCCAGTCCGACTATGCTTTTCAATAACGATAAATTAAGCACAAGGATACAATACCAACAGTTGGATTGTATTTTCCACAATACGTTTTTCACATGGTTAGTTATATGTTGCACTCTCAAGGGAAATATCAATGTACAACAAAGATTTTGGTCATGACAGAGCAAACTAAGAGAAAAAAGGAACATACACCAACAACATCATCTATAAAGAGATAGTAGGTCAGTTACAATACATGAAATTACATGATACAAAATTTTTTATACACTTCCAAGTTTACTATGATTGGCTCAAATAAAATATTTGTTTTATAGGTTCAAAAGATGCATAGTACATTAAATTAAGCGATTGTGTCAAAGTAATGACATTTATTATTTTTTTACACTAGCATTTATGTGACGAGACTCATAAAAACATATTTAGTTAGATCATTTCAACATTTATATTCTGTTTTTATTATGTTATTCAAATTTACAAGCCAATAAAACTACTTAATACTTCTTGATCATTATTAAAAAGGGTAAGCAAACAAAACTGCTAAACTTCTTAAACAAGCACATAAAATTACTTAATACTTCTTGATCACTATTAAAAAGGACAATGGAACAAAACTGGTAAAAACTGTTTAAACGATTTTCCTATTACGTTATAAGCAACTAATTGTCACCCTCTAAGTCAGCTATACAACAATGTGAAACTTATTACCTCCATAACTTGAGCTACATCTCTTCTCGAATTGCAAAACTCGAATATTGTAAGTGTATGATAATTTCATCCATATTGTGCCAGCTGATTTTTATTTTCACTCCTTATCTTGTTCGTAGAAAAAAAAGAAAAAGAACCACAAGAAACCATACCTAAGTTACTAATACAATGCAGTGAACTAATGTTCTACATCCATCAACACTACATTGACTTAGTTAAGTGAAAACTCAGTGACTTATGATTTTTATCCTATATTATATCTACCCATCTCAAATTAATTCCCATGCATTAATCAGACACCGAAGAGATATGATTTTGTAGGGCTTGCTAAGTATATGAATTGGAATAGTGTTATTTCATTTTAGCTTCTTAACAATGGTACAATAAAGTTCATATTTTTACAGCATACAATGAAAATTTTAACTTTGAATATTGTAGATAATAGAAAGAAAGAGATAAAATCACCTATTTGAAGAAAAATAAAAATCCAAAATAAGCAAAAAAGGGTCAGCTAGATAAATGTTGATATAAGATGTCATGTTGTAAAGATCACACCTGAGATATCAGCTCTGTGTTAACAAAAATATTTCTAAATATCCAATGAATATATATGAATAAAATTGAAAAAGAAAAAATTTAGTATCTCAAAAAGCAGAAAGAAATAGCTATCGGATAAAATCACAGTAGGAAAAGATGAGAATTTCACAAATTTAAGAATGGATGGCATGTTCCATTTGGTCAGCATGAAAGGATTTACATTTCTTGGCACATGGACCAAGCAAGTATATTTTTTGTAGTTGAGAAATAGTAACAACATGGGAGGAGCATCATATGTACTTTATCATTTGCAAGGTAATTTATATAGTTACGAAAAAGAGTTGGACTATTACAAAATTATGTCATCTTATGTGTAACCGACTTACTCAGTTGAAGTGTACTAAAGAAGAAAACTATTATCGGTGAATCACATAATGTATTAAAATGCAATGAAATTTCAATGGTACACTAACCATGAATTGTCTCCAAAATTGTTATCTGCTGCCAATTAATCTAAAGAGATACAATATCAAAAGCAACGTTTCAGACCTGCCAGAATTATTAGCAAAAACATCAAAATTTTAAATACTATTTCCTTTTGTCTTTTTCCTGTGAAAAAGTTTCAAATGATAGCCGACTATAATCAGTGCAATCTACATAATAATAAATCCACCTCTATTTAATCTAATACAAAGTAATAACCATTACTCATCTCATCAAACAAAAGATTGATAAATCTCAAGAAAAGCATGAGAGTAAGGATAACTTCATTAACAGGGACATCAAGATTGGCCAAATGGGATATAAACCACACAAGGCAAAAACTATCTGCTCCGGTGTTGTGGCTGATAGGAAGACACTTGCATATTGGAATATCTTTAATCAAACGAGAACTAATTTAGAATCAGACTGTTACTGAGAATTGAATTCAAACAAATTCCTATTTGAATAAAAACCAAAAAATAAAATACGTAGAAATGGATCAGCTGGATAAATGCTAATATAAAACATCATGTAATAAAGTTTACACTTAATATATTTACTCTGTTTGAACAAAAATATTTCTTAATATCCGACGTATATGTGAAGTAAAATACAAGAGAAAAAATTAAATAACTCAAAAAATAGAAAGAATTTGCTATCAAATAAAATCACAATAGAAAATGATTAGGATTTCACAAATTTAAGATGCACAACATGTTTCATTTGGTTAGCATGAAAGGATTTACATTTCTTGACACATTACCAAGGAAGCATTTTTCTATAGTCGAGAAACAATAACAACATTTGAGAAGAACAATATGTACTTTATCATTTACAAGGTAATATATATATAGTTACAAAAAAGAGTTGAACAATTATGAGATCCTATTATCTTCTATGTAACCGACTTACTCAGTTGAAGTGCACTAAAGAAGAGACATGTTATCGGTGAATCACACAACGTATTAAAATGAAATGAAATATTTTCTCACCAATGATACACAAACGATCTATTGTCTCCAAAATTGTCATCTGCTTTCAATTAATCCGATGAGATACAATACCAAGAGTAATGTTTCAAACCTGCTAGAATTATTACCAAAAAGAATCAAAATTTTAAAACTGTTTCCGTTTCTTTTTTTTGTACTTTCTTTTTCTTGTGACGAATTTTCAAATCATCACCGACTATATTTAGTGCATTATACATAACAATAACTTCACCTCTATTGAATCTAATACAAATTAATAATCATTACTCATCTCATCAAACACAAGATTGATAAATCTCAAGAAGAGCAAGAGAGTAAGGATAATTTCAGTAACAGGGACACCAAGGTTGTCCAAAGGGAATATAAACCACCACAAGGCAAAAGCTATCTGATCCAGCATTATGGTTGGTAGGAGTACACGTGCACTTTGGGAGATCTTTAATCAAATAAGAACTAATTTAGAATCAGTCTGTTATTGAGAATTGAATATAAACAAGCCTGTAGTCACTTGATTTTGATTGTTTCCTTATGAGATCAGTAGAGAACAGATTATTGGTATCCAGGGAAAATAATATGTCATTTAAGAATTAATTCTTTAATTGCTAATTTCTTATACAACTTTTTGAAATTCAGAAAATTCACTGCTCAAATAGTTTCGTCCATAGGTTATATTACACATATGACATGTCAAAGAAAATAAATAAACAAAGCTAAAATGTTAACAAATCAAAATTTATTGTAAGGTAAAAGGGAAAAAAGTCTACAGATATATTCCAAACCAAAAATAAAGTAATGGAACTGACCTGATTCAAGATGTAAAACTTTAAAACGGTCAAGATAGGTAATAGTAAGGCCCTCCAACTCTTCCTGCTGGCCAATAAATAAAAATTCAGGTGCAGACATTCAGTACATTGAAGCTAATATGCCTTTATAGGGAAACAAATAATACACTTGATGTTAGCCAAAAAGACAAGAAAGATAACCCCTAGAAACAAATATTGATCGACACAATTATCAGTACTTCAACTACCTCAGTGCATAAAATGTTCAACAATTTCCTCTCAAACTGTTAAAAAGGCCAACTATCATACAGATTAGGAAAGATACTAACTTGTTTGGCAAGGATCGACTTTGCAAATAAAGAATCTTTGCTCTTTTTATTAAAACAAATCTCACATCATTTCACAATTACAAGATCTGTAAAAGATACTAATTTGAAATTCTAAAAGTGCATGCAACGATTATCACAAATTCGAACAAAATAGAGTACATTTTGAAGCTACCTACTTGATTGGAAACATAGGCTACCTGAGCTTCAATTCAATATAAAAAATTTCACATTGGTTCACAATTAGTAGATCTGTTAAAGGACACTAAATTTGAAATAGTAAAAGTGTACCCAATGATTATCTCAGATTCCAACAAAATAGGATACACTTCGAAGCTGCCTAAGGATAGCGCTCAATTTATATGTCAATTTAAGTGGAAGGCGGTCGTCGTCAATATATTTACCCAACTTTTGAGTCGGAGTCGAATCCACGAGGAACAATGTGAGTGGCTATCAAATTAGCCCAGAATAATGGATACTTGCTAAATTCAAACCTGGAGTATAAGAAGATAAAAATAGGGGGTTTGAAAAATATCACAACTTGTATTTCTTTGGGGGGTTTCAAGTATTAATTTGGGGCTATGACCAATTAAAGTCTAATCAATTAAGCATAGATCTTGGAATTATACTTTACTAGGGGCAACTTATGCATGGGCATATGATGGCTTGATGTAAATTTTAAATATTGGTGATGCGGTAGTCTAGGTTAGAAATCCTTGAGTCTAGTTTGTCAACAAAACCTCAAGGGTGTCACTCATTGACCCTTTCGAGTACCTAATGAGTGCTTCAACTAAACTACCTAATACCTCAATTAAATACCCTTATTTCTAGGATGGTGTCCTAAGTATAGTCACTTCATAATCACCCTTATTTCTAAGAGAGTGAAAATTAGCAAACTACACTTAATAATTGTCTACTATTTCCTTGGTTCCTACATCCCTCTTGCAAGGATGGTGAGGGTTCCTATAATTCACCCAAACCCCTCTTTTAAGGATGATTTGAGCTTTCAAGGGCTTGGGATTTTCATCCATCAAACCCATTTGGGTATTTGAGGCCTTCACCCTCAAATCCCAACCAATTTCCTTAAGCAATAGTAGAACCAAACATCACAAACTAGTAAATTCACAAGCAAATCACATCCCATACATATTTACACCCTAATCTAGCATAATCTTCGGAGGAAGAACTAGCCACTCATAATGATAATAAACAACAATAAACCAAAATCTTTATTAAATTGATTCATCAAAAACAAAGAGAATACAAACCACACTTTAAGTTTCAATGAATCCTCAATGAGATTTGCCAATTCTCGACTTAGAAGTCACTCTAATGTCTTCTTAGCTCAAGATTAGTACAAATTTAGCTCCAAGCTCCAAAAATTTACAAAAATCCTAAACTAAGGATGGAAGGAAGGGTTGTAGAATGATGATGATGATAATGAGGGTTTTGATCCTTGTTTTTGTGAGAATTGGGATCGACAGTATGGAATGAAAATTTTGCCCCTGGCTAGAAATCCCGCTATACTGCGATCACACTGGCTTAGCCGCGATCGCGGCTCCACAATCTCTATATTCTTCAAGCAATTGCGGTCTTTTGACTTTCTTTACTTACTATGATCACGATCCCTGAGGCCCAGCCTGCATGATTTTCCAGTTTTTGCACTTATCTTTTCTTTTTGCTATTTTTTCAGATTGTTTTGCTTATTTTCATCTCAGTAATTTTTCTACCTATAAAACATGGAAATTATTGCATTTAAGTCACAAAATAGTCTAATTCATACCTTTAGATCGTAGTAGTGTGCATTAATTTAGGTGTCCATGAGTGGCAAATTCACCACTCATCAACACCCCCAACTTAAATCTTTGCTTGTCTTCAAGCAACACTACTTTATTTCATATGAGACAAAGCAATTGTGTGCCCAAATTAGATAACCAAAATGATCATGATGACTTCAACTTGGTTACTACCACAAAAAGTTCTTCGCTCATGGGCAAAACTATTCTCACGACACCCATCAACATAACGCGTAATTTTCAAGGAGACTTCAAAGAGCAATCATGCAACAATCACTAATACTCAAGAAATGACTCTTCTTTGACCTTAACTACATTATACTCCTTTTGCCTTATTTTTTGAGAGATGACAAAATCACCCACCTCAACTTGTTTACATGTCTCATCACAAGAAAGAAAATTCCACACACCAAGTTATCAAGTATGCAATAAGAAATTTAAGTCTCAAATACTCCTACTCTCAAGAACTCTAGATACTAATAAGTACCATACCATAGGCTTGCCCTTATTTTCTATCGCCACTATGATGAAATTACTTAGTTAGAGATATCAAAAGACTTTTTAAGCTTGTAATGTAGGTTCTGGGGGAATGGGTAGGATATCATTTAGGAATGAAGTGACTACACCCTCCTTGAACATCTACATCACTCTCACACTATTCAATCCAACTTTTGACTATGGGCCACTTCTCTTTGTTTTCTCTCTTTGTGCATGTGCCTGTTTTTGGCTTCCTTGGTTCACCCACTTTCTTTTCATTTTTTTTCTTGCATAATTCATGCTTTTCTATCCTTTGTTGGATTCCTTCTTTTTCTTTTCCATTTGATCTCAATGCTTAAGACCATAGGCACTTACTTATAACTTTGTGGCCCAACATTACCTCTTCCAATATTTACCACCCCCAACTTAGGCTTTTAGCCTCAAGTTGCAATTGTAAGTTCAAGGAGGATAGGATTTAAAAGAGGGATAAAATTTGAAAGGCTCAAGACTTGCAATGTGTTTGCCAAAGAAAGGTTCAAAGGCTTAAAATGGGTAACTAGGGATAACATCTATGCATAGGTAGGCATTTTAGGCTAAAGTGAACTTCCATTGTCACAACAATAGACTAAGATCATCTCACCAACCGAGTACAATTACAATTAGCCTTGAGAGACTAATAGGATAAGTTTTAGATGGTACAAGTACGCATGAGGTTTGAACAAATAAACTCACCACACATAGAATGCAAATTCTCCAAGAAGGCTCAATTGCCCCTCCCACTAAAGACAAAAATAGAGTACCTACCAATTTTCACAAGTAAGAAATTGGAGTCACAAAAAGAGAAAAAGAATTGTTACAATATCATTCACGTCCATGCCCTTGATTTTTGAAAAATTTTGAACGGGGGGAAGGGGGTGTTTGTTTTGCATTTTCACCATGCACAATTTGCTAACCGTGGAAACAACCCAAGTCTCGATCTCATATTCTGGCTTCATATGGGTAACCATATAGCTACTCAGACTTCACCAATGGTATAAATGCAATCCCAAATCCACAATGCCACAGGTACTAAGACATCCCTTGCATTTATAGCTTTGATGCTATGAGTACTCAGACTTCCCATGCATGTATGGATCAAAGCCTAATCATGACGTTTATCCCTTAAGAATATCCTCAATAATCTATCATAGGGAAAGGCTCGTCCAACATCATTATTAAAAGAATTAGAAAACTAAACAATAAAACTAATCAATTCACAAAATTTCCATGCTTTGAGTGAACTAAGTTCGAGTATTCCAAACCAATGAATACACACAAGGGTAGGGCCACTCCCCCAACTAAAAAACTTGTAGTGACCTCACTACATAACAGAAAAGCATAAGAAAGGTTAAAGGACTCCCAACAACTGTAATGATAACCAAGATGCAGGCTGGAGAAGCTATCGTGGTCGCGGCATAGTTGATGTAATCATAGTATCGCGTTACGATCCTTAGGGCACGATCGCGGTACCTGAGGCATTTTACTCTCCTATTTTGCCTTGTTTTCTGCAGGGCTGCCACACTTCTCAAACTTGGTTTTCCCCTATTTTTGGCTTCCAATACTGTCTAAAGCACCTATAAAACATTAAAATTATGTAACTTATTAAAAGCACATGGAGCAAATATAAAACGATAGGTTGCCTCTTATCAAGCCCTTGATTTAACGTCATGGCACGACGCCTCTTTAATCCTTATTTATGTGTCCACTTAGAGGATTTAAATCTTTTGCCCAACTTTTGATTATTTCATCTTCGAGGCTTTTTAGGAAAAAGTAGGGGCACAATGATACATGTTCGATCATGCCACTTTGAAGACTTGAACCTTTTACCCAACTTCAAATTAAATTTTTGATTCGGCTCCTTGGGTAAAGGTGGGGTCATCAACAGGCCACTAATTATGCATTGGAAGTTGAGCTCCTTGGCCTTAGATGGTAGGGTTAATATTTATGCTTTTAGAACGTCAAATTCCAAAATGTAGGGATGGTGCTCTTTCTCCCTAAGATCCATTATTGGCTTATGAGGATGGACTTTCATCATATCCACTAAGCATAATATTGAAAAATGATTCGAATGAGGCATAACCCTTAATCTCAGAATCGCATCCCTATTAGCATACTCACCCCGAAATGGACTAGAGTCTTCGTAAGACATTTGCATGGATTCTTCTTTTTACTTTAGAACCATTTTCTTTGTTTCAGTATCTACAACCATATTGTGCTCAGTTGGTTTGGAAATCATCGAGGATTCTTCATTGTTGAGCTCATTTAGAAGCATGGGCATGGTCGCAGTATTTGCATGACTAACCTCCATGCCCATGCCTTCTATCTTCTTTATTTTCTTGTGACATGCCCCCATGTCTTGATGCATGAGATGTATATTATCCCTCGTTGTTTCCACCAGATCCAGGATATGTTAAGGTATTGCTTCAATACCACTATTTTTGGTGCTTCGTTCTTCCTTTTCTTGATCATAAGACCTATCAAAATCATAAGAAGAACTAGCAATTGGGTTAGTATAACGGGAGTAAGGGGCATTTGGACAATCACTCCAATGTCCATCTCGACCCCCACATAGAGAACAACAATACTCCCTATAAGATCGAGATGGTGTACACATCTCTCTCCAGAGAGCATATCTATAATCTAGCCAAAAGTAGGGTCCACCACAATATGGACATAGATCATCAAGATAAGATCCCCAACCACTAAACTCATATTCATTCCAAGATGCCCTAGTAATAATTAATCAAAATAAAAATATATCTAACACAATAAACAAAAGAAAATCAAAAACAAATATTTATAAGTTTGAACCAAAATAAGTAAGCTAAAATTCCAAACTAACTCAATACGCCAAATTGTTCTCCCGAAACGGTGCTATTTTTGATAACACTCAACTTACATGTCAATTTAAGTGAAAGACGGTCATCGTCAATATATTTACCTAACTTTTGAGTCGGGGACGAATCCACGAGGAATAATATCAGGGGCTATCAAATTAGGCCGGAACAATGGATACTTGATAAATTCAAACCTAGAGTACAAGAAGATAAAAATAGAGTGTTTGGAAAATATCACAACTAGTATTTCTTCTTAGGTTTTTCAAGTATTAATTCGGGGCTACGAATAATTAAAGTCTAATAAATTAAGCACGGATCTTGGAATTATATTTTCCTAGGGGCAACTTATGCATGGATGTGTAATGACTTGATGCAAATTCTAAATGTTGGTGATTTGGTAGACTAGGTTGGAAATCCTTGAGTTTAGTTTGTCAACAAAACCTCAAAGGGTGTTACTCATTGACCCTTTCGAGTACCTAATGAGTGTTTCAACCAAAACTACCTAATACCTTAATTAGACACCCTCTATTTCTAGAATGGTGTCCTAAGTATAGTCACTTTATAATCCCTTTATGTCTAAGATAGTGAAAATTAGCAAACTAAACTCAATAGTTGTCTACTATTGCCTTGGTCCCCAAATCCCTCTTTAAAAGATGATGAGGGTTCCTATAATTCACCAAACCTCTCTTTTAAGGATGATTTGAGCTTTCAAAAGCTTAGGATTTTCATCCATCAAACCCATTTGGGTATTTGAGGCCTTCACCCTCAAATCCCAACCAATTTCCTCAAGCAATAGTAGAACCAAACATCGCAAACTAGTAAATTCACAAGCAAATCACATCCCATACATATTTACACCCTAATCTAGCATAATCCTCGGAGGAAGAACTAGCCATTCATAATGATAATAAACAACAATAAACCAAAATCTTTATTAAATTGATTCATAAAAAACAAAGAGAATGCAAAGCACACTTTAAGTTTCAATGAATCCTCAATGGGATTTGCCAATTCTCGACTTAGAAGTCACTCTAATGTCTTCTTAGCTCAAGATTAGTACAAATTTAGCTCCAAGCTCCAAAAATTTACAAAAACCCTAAACTAAGAATGGAGGTAGGGTTGTATAATGATGATGATAATGATGAGGGTTTTGGGCATATTTTGTGAGAATTGGGATCAATAATGTGGAATGATAATTTTGCCCCTGGCTAGAAATTCTGTTATACCGCGATCGCACTGGCTTAGCCGCGATCGCGGTTCCGTAATTGCTGTATTTTTCATGCGATCATGGTCTTCTTACTTTCTTGACTTACCGCGATCGCGGTGGCCACCCTATGCTTGTAATACCAGAGGCCCATCCTGCACGATTTCCAGCTTTTGCACTTATCTTTCCTTTTCGCTCTTTTTCAGCTCGTTTTGCTTCTTTTCGTCTCAGCAATTTTTATACCTGCAAAACATGGGAATTAGTGATTTCAGTTACAAAATATTCTCATTCATACTTTTCGAGCGTAGTAGTGTGCGCTAATTCGGATATTGATGAGTGGCAAATTCACCACTCATTACCTACTTGATTGGGAATAAGGAACTAGGCCACCTGAGCTTTAATTCCATGGGCATGGTGTTAAACACCATATGTATTTTTAAACTCGACCATGTCCGCAAATCCATCAAATATTTGTTTTCTTAAAGCTCTATAAGAACACAGCTAGAAGTACAATAGAGAAAAAGAAGAATACCACTGACAAATCAACTGCGAACGCAATAATTTTTTGGCCAACAGTAAGTGTAAACCTTTTCTTATCATCAGAATATTCATCATCTCGAAGTTTTCTAATATGAGAGATGGTAGGCTTTGTCATACTTTTCAAAGTGAAGTACATCAGTTTTAGATATTTTTTGTTGAGTTGGTTTAAATATATCGGCTGGACACAAATTTTGGACTTAAACAAAGTCCTTTTTAAAAAAAATTCTTTTGAACAATACAAATGTTATATACTTGAAATTTATGTAAAAATTAAGATATATTTCTTAATCAAATTGAGAAACGAAAAATTATAATTTATAATACTTTTCATGTAATTTTTTAATATTCCTCTTTAATCAACTACACTTTATTATCTTAAAAAATATATGTTTTATTTTATTTTTAAGAAAATTAATATAATAACGTATAAATAACGAATATATTTTTTATATACACTTATTATTAATTAGTGTATATAAAATTTAGAAAATAAGTATAATGACTAAATACTATTTAAAAATTAATTCAAATCACCTGAATTTATAGGAAAAAACAAGACAACATGAATCGAAATATCATAAAAACACACTGCTTTTACAATTTGGAAATAAGTATAATGACTTAATCCCTCTTTAACTACACTTTATTATCTTCAAAATTATACATTCTCTTTTCAAATTTTTTTACTTAATAAAATAACGTACACACAACGAATATATTTTTTATACACACTTATTCTTAATTAATGTTTATAAAATTTAGGAAATAAGTATAATGATTAAATCCTATTTAGAAATTAATTTGAATTACCTAAACTTATAGGAAAAAATAAATAACATGAATTGAAATGTTGTAAAAACATAGTGCTTTTACATTTGGAAAATAAGTATAGTGACTTAATTCCTCTTTAAACAACTGCACTTTATTATCTTCAAAATTATACCATTCTCTTTTTAAATTTTGTTACTTAATAAAATAACGTACACTTAACGATTGTAATTTTTAAATACTTTTATTCTTAATTAACACTTGGTACATGTGCAACACATGTACACTAATCTAGTATATTTATAATCTATAATATTTTAAAAGTGTAAAAACCCTTTAAAAAGTGAATTTGTTATGATATATATCAATTCTAGTGGCGGTCTATCAAGATCTATTTGATGTCTATCAAGATTTGATGTATTTATCTTTTAGTATGAAACTAGGGCAAATTCCCCCTATAAATAAAAGGGCTTCCTTCATTGTGAATCATTCCTCAAGAGAAGAAATAATAATTACTCTCTCTATTCTCTCTACTCTTCTTCTTTATTCTTTCTTGTTTTATAACACGTTATCAGCACGAGACTCTACCATCTCAAATTTAAAGGCTAAGGCTAAGGTATTATTTTTTTATTTCTTTCTTTTTCCATATGACTAACAATCTTACGAAGTGTGAGTTCGTTGCCCTTTAAATTTTGGGCAAGAACTATATTTCATGGGTGTTGGATGCTGAAATCCACCTAGATGCTATGGGTCTTGGAGATGCCATAAAGAATGAAAATACAGCATCTAGTCAAAATCGTGCTAAGGCTATGATTTTCCTGCGTCATCATCTTGATGAAGTTCTAAAAATTGAGTACCTTACTACTAAGGATCCACTCGTATTGTGGAATAGCCTAAAAGAAAGGTTTGACCACTTAAAGATGTCATCCTCCCAAAAGCACGATATAATTGGATACATCTAAGATTTCATGACTACAAGTTTGTTTATGGATACAATTCTACCATATTTAGAATTTATTCTCAATTGAAACTTTGTGGAGAGATGATCAATGATAATGATATGATGGAAAAGATGCTCTCCCCTTTTCATGCCTCGAATGTGCTCTTACAACAACAATATCGAGAAAAAGATTTCAAGAAGTATACTAAATGAGTTCTCATCTTCTAGTGGCTGAACAAAATAATGATTTGTTGATGAAAAATCACGAGAACCGACCAACTAGATCTGCATCATTCCCTGAGGTGAATGATATGCACGCTCACCATGCTAGGCGTGGAAAGGTCGTGGCCTTGGTCTTGGACATAGTCGTGGACGTGGTCGTGATGACCAAGAAAGAAACCCTGTTCCGGGTGTTAATAATTCATTAAACAAAAGAAGAAAAAATGAGAAACGTGAAGCAGTTACTTGTTTTTGATGTGGCAAAAAAGGACATTATTCGCGTGATTGTCATGCGCTCAAGCACTTGGTTGATCTTTATCAAGCATCACTAAAGAAGAAAGAGAGAAATCCCGAGGCTAACTTTCTCTCTGAAAATACTATTAACACACATGTTTGGATATAACAGACTTTTTCGAGCACCCTAAAGGAAAGATTGATCACTTGATTGGTGATGGTTCCGTAAACATGAAAGAATGAATGTTTTTAATTTTGTTTTATTTTTATTGATAATAGTTAGTGAATAAAGAATCATGTAAAAGTAGTTGTTTGCATGAGTATTAGTATTTGATTAATATTGATTAGTTCAATTATATTTTTGTAGTTTATTATTGATTGAATTGAATTTTAATTTTA